>NC_061511.1:262028108-262043373 GCF_022539505.1 Lolium rigidum
AAAAAAAAAAAAAATGGAGAGAGAGAGAGAGAGAAAACTCTTTCTCTCTGTAGGTTTTTTTTTTTCTTCCAACGTATATATATTATATCCAAATGCCATGAAGCAAAAACGACAAGGATTGTGAAAACCGCCCTTACTTAAGACAAGACGAACATGCATAGCAACTCACATGATATTCAACAAAGTGTTGATGGCGTCCCCAGAAACATGGTTATCGCACAACAAGCAACTTAATAAGAGATAAAGTGCATAAGTACATATTCAATACCACAATAGTTTTTAGGCTATTTGTCCCATGAGCTATATATTGTAAAGATAAAGAATAGAAATTTTAAAGGTAGCACTCAAGCAATTTACTTTGGAATGGCGGAGAAATACCATGTAGTAGGTAGGTATGGTGGACACAAATGGCATAGTGGTTGGCTCAAGGATTTTGGATGCATGAGAAGTATTCCCTCTCGATACAAGGTTTAGGCTAGCAAGGTTATTTGAAACAAACACAAGGATGAACCAGGTGCAGCAAAACTCACATAAAAGACATATTGTAAACATTATAAGACTCTACACCGTCTTCCTTGTTGTTCAAACTCAATACTAGATATTATCTAGACTTTAGAGAGACCAAATATGCAAACCAAATTTAGCAAGCTCTAGGTGTTTCTTCATTAATAGGTGCAAAGTATATGATGCAAGAGCTTAAACATGAGCACAACAATTGCCAAGTATCAAATTATTCAAGACATTTTAGAATTACTACATGTAGCATTTCCCGATTCCAACCATATAACAATTTAACGAAGAAGATTCAACCTTCGCCATGAATACTATGAGTAAAGCCTAAGGACATATTTGTCCATATGCAACAACGGAGCGTGTCTCTCTCCCACACAATGAATGCTAGGATCCATTTTATTCAAACAAAAACAAAAACAAAAACAAACGAGACGCTCCAAGCAAAGTACATAAGATGTGACCGAATAAAAATATAGTTTCAAGAGAAGAAACCCGATAATTTGTCGATGAAGAAGGGGATGCCTTGGGCATCCCCAAGCTTAGACGCTTGAGTCTTCTTGAAATATGCAGGGGTGAACCACCGGGAATCCCCAAGCTTAGAGCTTTCACTCTTCTTGATCATAGTATATCATCCTCCTCTCTTGACCCTTGAAAAACTTCCTCCACACCAAACTCAAAACAAACTCATTAGAGGGTTAGTGCATAATCAAAAATTCACATGTTCAGAGGTGACACAATCATTCTTAACATTTCTGGACATTGCACAAAGCTACTGGAAGGTAATGGAACAAAGAAATCCATCCAACACAGCGAAAGAGGCAATGCGAAATAAAAGGCATAATCTGTCAAAACGAACGGTCCGTAAAGACGAATTTTAAAGAGGCACCGAGACTTGCTCGAGATGAAAATGCCCAAATTGAATGAAAGTTGCGTACATATCACGAGGATCACTCACGTAAATTGGCATAATTTTACGAGTTACCTACAGAGAATTAGGCCCGATTCATGACAAGAAGAAATCTGTTTGCAGCGAGTAATCCAAATCTAGTATGAACCTTACTATCAAAGACTTTAATTGGCACAACAATGCAACAAAATTAAGATAAGGAGAGGTTGCTACGAGTAGTAACAACTTCCAAGACACAAATACAAAATAAAAGTACTGTAACAAAATAAACACATGGGTTATCTCCCAAGAAGTTCTTTCTTTATAGCCATTAAGATGGGCTCAGCAGTTTTAATGATGCACTCGCAAGAGATAGTATTCGAAGCAAAAGAGAGCATCAAGAGGCAAATTCAAAACACATTTAAGTCTAACATGCTTCCTATGCATAGGAATCTTGTAAATAAACAAATTCATGAAGAGCAAAGTAACAAGCATAGGAAGATAGAACAAGTGTAGCTTCAAAAATTTCAGCACATAGAGAGGCATTTTAGTAACATGAAAATTTCTACAACCATATTTTCCTCTCTCATAATAACTTTCAGTAGCAACATGAGCAAACTCAACAATATAACTATCACATAAAGCATTCTTATCATGAGTCTCATGCATAAAATTATTACTCTCCACATAAGCATAATCAATTTTATTAGTAATAGTGGGAGCAAATTCAACAAAGTAGCTATCATTATTATTCTCATCATCAAATATAGGAGGCATATTGTAATCATAATCAAATTTATCCTCCATAACAGGCGGTAGTAAAAGACTACTATCATTATAATCATCATAAATAGGAGGCAAAACATCATCAAGGTAAATTTTCTCCTCAATGCTTGGGGGACTAAAAAGATCATGCTCATCAAAACCAGCTTCCCCAAGCTTAGAATTTTCCATATCATTAGCAACAATGGTGTTCAAAGCGTTCATACTAATATGTTCCATAGGTTTTTTAATTTTCGCATCAAACCATCCATGTCTTAAATCAGGAAATAGAATAAGAAGCTCATTGTTGTCCATTATGCCTAACTAGTGTAAACAAGAAACAAAAAGATGCAATTGCGGGATCTAAAGGAAATAGCTTCGAGCACACACACAGCGGCAACGAGAAAAGTACTTTACACGGGACCGGAGTATGAGTGCCTTTACCTTTCCTCCCCGGCAACGACGCGCGGAAAAGTGGCTTGTTGCCGGGGTCCGTGTGTGTGTGCCGTTTACCTTTCCTCCCGGCAACGGCGCCGAGAAAAGTGCTTGATGTCTACGGGAGCTTCTATTCTTGTAGACGAGTGTTGGGCCTCCAAGAGCGAGAGGTTTGTAGAACAGCGAGCAAGTTCCCCTTAAGTGGATCACCCAAGGTTTATCGAACTCAGGGAGGAAGAGGTCAAAGATATCCCTCTCATGCAACCCTGAAACCACAAAGCAAGAAGTCTCTTGTGTCCCCAACACACCTAATAGGTGCACTAGTTCGGCGAAGAGATAGTGAAATACAAGTGGTATGAATGAATATGAGCAGGTAGTAACTGCGCCTTGAAAAAGTGCTTGCCTTGGCGTGCGGTTGATGGTAGTAATATTGCAGGAAGTACGAGATGCGAGTAAAACGATAAACAAGCGGCGATAGCGATATTTAGGAACAAGGCCTAGGGATCATACTTTCACTAGTGGACACTCTCAACTTTGATCACATAACATAATAAATAAATAGATGCTAGACTCTACACCCTCTTGTTGGATGATGAACACCACTAGCTGTGTAGGATTACACGAACCCTCAATGCCGGAGTTAACAAGCTCCACAATATTCAATGTTCATGTTTAAATAACCTTAGAGTGCATGACAGATCAACATAACCAAACCAAGTACTAACATAGCATGCACACTGTCACCTTCACACTACGAAAGGAGGCATAGGTCACATCAATACCATCATAGCAATAGTTAACTTCATAATCTACAAGAGATCACAATCATAGCCTACGCCAAGTACTACACGATGCACACACTGTCACCATTACACCGTGCGGAGGAATAAACTACTTTAATAACATCACTAGAGTAGCACGCAGATAAATTGTGATACAAAACACATTGCAATCATAAAGAGATATAAATAAGCACTTCACTATGCCATTCATAACAGTGAATAAGTATTCGGTGAAATATAGCCTAAGAGACCCACACGGTGCACACACTTGTCACCTTTACACACGTGGGACAAGGAGTCTCCGGAGATCACATAAGTAAAACCCACTTGACTAGCATAATGACATCTAGATTACAAGCATCATCATATGAATCTCAATCATGTAAGGCAGCTCATGAGATTATTGTATTGAAGCACATATGAGAGAGATTAACCACATAGCTACCGGTACATGCCCCGAGCCTCGATGGAGAACTACTCCTCCTCATGGGAGACAAGCAGGCGTTGATGGAGATGGCGGTGGTGTCGATGGAGGAGCCTTCCGGGGCACTTCCCCGTCCCGGCGGCGTGCCGGAACGAGACTCCTGTCCCCCGAGATCTTGGCTTCGCGATGGCGGCGGCTGCGGAAGGTTTTCTCTGGTTTCGTCGAACGTGTCGAGGTTTTTAGGTCAGGGACCTTTATATAGGCGAAGAGGCGGAGTCGGAGGATCGACGAGGCGGTGACACACTAGGGGGGCGCGGCCAAGGCCTGGGCCGCGCCACCTTGTCGTCTGGGGCCCACAGGGCCCTCCTCTGGCGGCTCTCGGGTGTTCTGGAAGCTTCGTGGAAAAATAGGATGCTGGGCGTTGATTTCGTCCGATTCCGAGAATATTTCCTTACTAGGATTTCTGAAACCAAAAACAGCAGAAAACAGGAACTGGCACTTCGGCATCTCGTCAATAGGTTAGTTCCGGAAAACGCATAAATATGACATAAAGTATGCATAAAACATGTAGATATCATCAATAATGTGGCATGGAACATAAGAAATTATCGATACGTCGGAGACGTATCACTCGTGCACTCCCTGCAGGTGAGGACGACCGACATGGAAGAGGAGAAAACGCGAGGCTCGACGAGCTCAACGAGGAGACTGAGTGGCGGCCGCTCGGCGAGCTCGACCAGGAGATGGGCTGGCGGCTACTCTGCCAAGAGATGGGTGTGGCGGAGGAGCAGCAGAGTGGAATGGAAAGGGATTGGGAGAGGGAGACGAGACGTGATTCTAGGAAGGAGACGTGACAAGGTTGGGGGAGAGGCACAATGGCGGCTAGGGGTTTCCCCGGATTGTGGCCATTTTTGTACCACGATGGTAAAAAAAAAGAGGCCGAGATTTGCTCCAAAGAACCAATCAGGTGATAGGGGAGCTTGGGAAACACGACGAGGAGTACAGAAGTGGCATAACGCGGAGCAAGCGACGCAACGGAGGATCTATCAACGCGACATCGAGGAGGATGGGCATATCGCTGGTTTCGCCACTTGCCCTTTCCTCCATCCCCGCCAGGCATAGGACGAAACACGTCGACAGACTAAAAATGGAAAAAAAGGAAAAAACCACAAAGAGAAAAATCCTGGCCACGAAAAACCCAGGACATAACTAAAGCACCTAGTCAGGACGCGGACGGAAAAAACCGCCGAGCAAGAGGACGCTCACGCGGGCGGCACAAAGACGACCGAGAGCAGCAATATTTGCGCCGCAGCGGACGACAAAGATCCGGCCATTGCCGAATTGTAACTGGTCGTCTGCCAAATAGGGAAAGTGCAGAAATTTGGCAGTAACATAAAAAAAACAAAAAACATTTGAAAGCTGTTCAAATTTCATGTCCACACCGATGCAAATGCACCGGGGAGCCGTTTTGTTCCGAGCATCGAATCAACACAAAACAAATCGACGGTGTAATTCCATTTTCACCATAGAAAAAGACTAGCAACTCGGGAACTTCTCACTGTTTTAAAAGGGGTGTGCTGCCACGCTGTCCGTAAACAAAGGAAAAACTCCACGCTCGCGGACCAGATCAGATCGGCTGGCCGGGGCAGCACGAGGTGGCACACCCCGTGTCCTAAGATGCTGGGCATTGATTTCGTCCGATTCCGAGAATATTTCCTTACTAGGATTTCTGAAACCAAAAACAGCAGAAAACAGCAACTGGCCCTTCGGCATCTCGTCAATAGGTTAGTTCCGGAAAACGCATAAATATGACATAAAGTATGTATAAAACATGTAGATATCATCAATAATGTGGCATGGAACATAAGAAATTATCGATACGTCGGAGACGTATCAGAGGTGCATACAGATTGAAGGACAAGAAAACAGGGAAGGACGAGCCAAACCCGTGGAACGTGGCATAGCTTTGGCGGTTCTACGCTTAGAAAACAATATAGTCGACTCTGTAAACATGCATTGTACTGAAGAGCTCGCAAGTTTTCAGACGCACTCTTTTCCTTTCAGGACACCGAGTGGGGCTGGAAGGTTTTTAATGAGGCGGACTTGCGATACTGCAATATAATAAAAATAGTGATGATATATATTTTTCTCGCATGGCTCGGGGGCTCTAACCCGAAGAATCCACAAAATATACTGGACAACCAAAATATAGTTCGGAATTACTCGCCTTGGTTGCAAACCTCGCGAATAATAAAACATAGATACGTCAACAAAATATATACAAACTTGCTTTGACCACACAAGTCTCGCAATAATGTTTACAATGCATATGACTCGCAATATACAAACTTTACACTCAGGCTTAAATCAAGCATAACAAAAGGAAAAGAAGATGAACATCTATACAAATCATCTATGGTGACTCTTTCACCCTCACCAGGAGCATCTAAGACATCCGCATAATGGTAGTCTTGAAAGAAATAAACATCTACCCGTAGAAGTTCTTCAATCATCTTCTCAGCAATGGGTGTCACCACATCGTTCAGCTTATCAACGTTTCTTCTCCTTTGCTTTAATTTGGAATGGTAGACGTCTATAACTTTGTTCAGATCCAGTTCCGAGTGAATTTTTTTAACCAGATCAAAGCAAACCTGGCACCAACCATTAGCTGAGCTTTCACAAAGTCATGGATTTGAGGTATGCTCTTGAACTTTTGCATCAAACCAGGAAGAGTTGAAGGCTGAGGATTCCGAGGAAACATAGCGTTGTACACCATGGCTAGCGTACTAGTGCAAAAGTCAAGAAAATCTCGAACCTGGGTTGCGCGATCTTGAAATCGCACAATTCAGCGAGTGCGGTCAGCATCAGCCCAAAAGTCGATGTTGTTCTATTGGGCAAGTCGAAGAAGAATCTCAACTCGCGCATCAACATGTTGTTCCTCGGCATCGACGTCCAGGAACGAACCTATGTAAAGCAAAAGAAATAGAAAGGGGTAAGGAAAAGTATGAAGAATCTCAGGGAAAAGGAAGGACGAAAAATTTCACACACCCGCCATATCTTGACTTGCTTCAGTTATAAGGTTTAGTATGTAGTATTCACGAGTAGTAGCCCGCAATGCGTCAGCTACCGCAGTTTCCTTCAACTCCAGAGCCTCTTGCGCCTGTCGAAGAGCAGTTCTTTCACGATCAGAAGATTTGCAGGATTGGTCCATGATAGTGATAGCTTGTTTCTTCATGGCTTGGAGCTGCCGTCGAAGCTCGGCTAGCTCCTGCTGAGTTGAGTCAGCACACGAAGAATCATCCAAGAAAACATCGGCAGGCATCCTCGTAGAGCGAGACGCGGCAGGTGAAGCAGAGGAAGGACCAGCAGCCTCAGTATAGTTATCAAATATGAACCGGAAGAAAGAAACATTGACATCAATCGTTTAACAAGGATCACTTTTCATTAATACTGGAGATATTTACAAAGTTGGGGTCCCTTACAAAAGTTTGATTCCTAGCGAATCAACAGAGACAGTCGCAAATTATAAAGATAGCGACAACTACAAAAGGAGAAAGAACAAACATAGGGACATGTTGGTCTACTTGACCTCCGTCCTGGCAGTGCTGGTAGATGCAGCAGGCTTCGGGTTAAGGAAGGCGATGATTTTATTCGAAAAAGGCTTGGAAGCCTTCACCAGAGTTTTCCACTTGTCCCTATTCATTCCTGAGGGGCTGCCAACCTTCGCCCAGTCGACGTCTTGCTGACTGTCGACCACTAGGGCGATGGTTCCCTCAACACCAACCTTCAAGTTCTCCTATCGATAAACCAAGGCAGGATCTTCCTTACCTAGGAAGCGGTGCACAAGCTCAGAGAAAATGGCAGGCTGTGTTTCTTTGGGAAAGAAGTGGCGAAAGAGTTGCGTAAATGCGACACGAGCATTGGAAATATTGGTGCGCGCTAGATCGCCGTGCAACTCGAGGATTGAAAGAGTGTCGAGAAGACGATCCTCAAGACCTCGTGCAAGGTGAAATCTTCACCCATCCTTCCTGCTGGAACAAAGTACGAGATCATCAATATTTGAGAAGCAAACCAAGATAGAAACAAAGACAGGCGAAAGAAAACACTTACTAACGAATCTCCGATTCTGGGTGTCGAGTCGGTCTATAATGGCATTCTAACGCGCGATTTGCCGAGAAATTTTGTCGCTCAAAGCATTCTTGGCATCGTGGAGGCTTTGACGAAGATCTCCAACCGCAGCGGCGTCTTTTTCGGCCTTCGCGCAAGCCTTTTCGTTGAGCTCCAGCTTATCCGCAAGATCGTCAGCGCGTTTTTCGGCCTGGCGGAGTGCCTCTGAAAAAATAGTCAGGAAGCAAAGACCAATAATCAGAAGTCAAAAGCGGGTGGCAAGCGAAGAAATCAGATCACGAAAGGATGCAACGACTTTACCTCTTAAATCCTCGGCTTCATCACGAAACCCAATAAACCGGGTCCCAATGTTGATGAGATGCTTCATTAGAGGCTGTAAGGAGTACAAGTTAGGAAGCAAATCCAAAAGAGGCAAATTTCGACGACAAGATAAAAATAGACAGGTAATACAAAAACAGCGAGAAAGAACTTACATCATCCTAGGAGGGAGTCGAGGAACTCCCCGGAAAAATCTCATGACTATCGCCAGGTCCAATCCTTTCTTTCTTCGGCAAGGGGGCTCGGGGGCTGGCGGTAGGAGTTGACGCTTTGATGTTCTGTTGTGGGGGAGGTGAAGATTCCTCGGCGGCGCGGTGTTCTTCAGAAAGAACCATGGTGTTGGACGTGCTCGTTGGAGCCGTACCATGAACTGCGGGTTCTTCTTTTTCTTTTTCTTCTTCGGATCTGTCAATATAGAAAAATGAGCATTCCGAAGATAAAGGAGTTAGCCGGAAAAAATAGTAAAGAAACTTACGAGCTAACGGTGCCAGCATCACCGTAGGGGTCGAAGGCAACCTCCTCTTCAGGGGAAGTTTCTTCGGCAGCTGACTCAGTGGGCTTTGAGGTGCCGGAATCTTCGACATCGTCCCTCTTCCTCCTACGCCCAGGAGAAATGCCGAGAGGAGGAGAGACGGAGCGGTCAGAGCCAGAACGTTTTGACTCAGTTTCTTTTTCGGAGGATGCCGCGGATTTTTGAGATCCCGCGACTTCACTCTCAGGACGAGAGGCGTCTTGCGAGTCGTCGGTGACAACAACTCGCTCATCCACCTCTCCACCTTCAGGAAGGGGGAGAGAAGAAAGAATTTGGAGGCCCTATACAATATAAAAACAAGGCATGGATGATTATCCAAGAAAAACAAAAAAGCAGTCGACAAAGATAGCTAAGCAACTCGAAGGACGGACACTTACTTCGGGAAGAGCGTTGGAGGCGCTATATGGCTCCACACGACAGGAAGAAGGAACATCGTGTTTTTTGCTCAGGGAGGAAAAACATCGGACGAGTTTTTCCAAGTCTTTCACAAATAAATCCTTCGACAAACAGTCAACATCTTTCTCGCCAGAGTACATCCAAAGGGTTTTTGCGAGCTCGCGGAAGGCTGCACCCTAAACCTAAGGAAGTAGGCAGTTATCTGGACACCCGAGAGTTCCTTTCCGCGGGTGTTTTGGAGCTGGTGGATGCGCTTCATCAGAGCATCGGTAGCCATCTTTTCTTCGACAGTGGCTTCTGCGTCCCAAGATCGGCGTCTGATAATTTCTTTGGCAGATTCAAAGGGAGCAATGCCGTACTCCTGGGAGTCGACATACTCATCGTGGATGTACAACCATCTCTTGCGCCACCCTTGGACGGAGTCAGGGAATTTAATGTCGAAGTAGTCAACATCGGGTCGGACGCAGATGCAAACGCCGCCCACATTGTAGACGACGTTGCGAGAGTTGTTGCGGCAGAGGTAAAAGATACGTTTCCATAGGCCACAATGAGGATGGGTGCCGAGGAAGCATTCGCACAAAGTGATAAAAACTGAGATGTGGAGGATAGAATTTGGGGTCATCTGGTGTAGCTGGATCCCGTAAACAAAAATAAGACCACGAAGGAATTCGTGGACAGGGGTGGAGAGGCCACGAATGAGATGGTCAATGAAGGTTACCCGATATCCGATGAGAGGACGCGGGAGGCTTTCGTCGCCAGGGAAGATCAGCGAGTCCCTTCTTCTCCAGCACGCCAAGCTTCTTGAGGGTTCGCTAGTCCTGGTTGGAGATCTTGGAGCGCTCCCATCCAGAGATCTTAGTTTTGTCCATCGGAGTGTTGGTGCCTGGAGCTATGTGCCTGGTCATCTTTGTGCGCGGCGGCATGCAGGAGTGCTTTGGTGGAGTACAGGAGGGAGAGAGAGAGCAAGGGCTCACGGAGCTCAAATGGACAGCAATGGCAGAAGCAGAGGAGGAAGAAGATGTGCGGCGCAGCGAAGGGGGAAAAGGTAGAAGAAGAGGTGGCTTTATAGTGAGGAGCCGATCCGCCGCGCCGTCGGATGAAAAGGAAATGCATCTTAAGCCTTACGCGTGTCCACATGGGCATAAAGGTCTTTTTCAATGGAGAAGTTACTGCACGCGTGCCGGAAGTTACGGAGGACGTGTGTCCCCCACTTGCGCAACGTGTCGACGGTGCAGAGTCTTGGGCCCACGATTCAGTGAAGTGACAGATATCGTGGTTTCCCAAGGAAGCAATCGTGGCTATCGTCAGCACTGATGTCATTCAAGAGAAAAACCTCGAGTATCTTTATCAAGTATAGCGACATGAAAATTTCGAGTGCTTTGACAGAGAAACTTCGAGAGCCTATGATCAAATACAAGTATTTGCTCATATGCTCGGGGGCTACTCTTATCAGAAGTATTATTCGGACAAGGTGGCGAAAAACAAGATAAAGTTGGTGAAAACATAACAAAGATTGAGCCTACAACCAAGTACAAGCACTTGGCTGTAGCCTCGGGGGCTACTCCCATCGGGAGCGCTGGTCGCGCACCTGATGAAATTGAAGGAAAAGAGATGGAGCAACAGAAAAAAGGGAGAAAGAGATAAAAATAGCGAGAGGACAATACAAGTTGAGCCTACGACCAAGTTCAAGCACTTGGCCGTAGCCTCGGGGCTACTCCCATCGGGAGCGCTGGTCGCGCACCCGATGAAGTAAGAGATCCTCATATTTTCGAGTTTTATCTAACTCGAAATAACTCCAATCGGGAGGACAAGATATTATGTCATCATGACTCGAAGAAATACGCCATTCCAACAGCCGGAAAAGGCACTCGACAATATATTCTCAGAACGCGTCTGCGGCGATAAAATTTCTGAATGTTGTAATCTTTTACGAAGGTAAGTCCCCAGGATCTGTCCTGTGCGGCGTGGTATCACACCCGAATGCGCTCTCCCACTTTATCCGTGTCAACAAACGCGAAGAAAAATCCTAACGGACGCGTTAGGTACTCGATAAAACTTAACTGGAGTTCGGCATATGGTAAGACCTTAAACGTCACATGTCGAATTAAACCAGTATCCTGAGGTCGAGTCCAGGGACTTGACCTTGATGTAGGTTTTTGCGGGATTGCCACAAGAGCAGTTAACTGATACCTGATCCGTTAGATGAATCAGTCCCATTTACCATTATCCCTGTACAAGATATAAATACTCCGAGTAAAAATATTACAAAAATCATAGAACTTATGGATTGATTTTATAATGGAGATTTTACTCGATTCTACGATTCAAGCAAAATCTCGGGGGCTACTGACATAGGCATCCCTAATGGGCCTGCCGAATAAGGTACCCAGGAATAACTGAAGGCCCACGACCCGAAGTGTGTGAAGCTCGGAAGCCCAACAAACATCGATATGAAAAATAGAGATAGATTAGGAATAATAGACTTGTTCATTACGGGAATGAATCAAATAAGTCGTCCGGACTTTGTAACTTGTACGATACGAAAACCTCGACTCCACCTCCTATATAAAGGGGAGCCGAGGGAGAAAGAGAGGATCGAACCATTGTTAACACCAACCCTAGCTTTTAGCAGTCGAGCACATTTTCAGCTGAAACCTTCGAGATCTACTTGCCCTCTACTTTCCGCGAAACACTAGTCTACAACTTGTAGGCATTGACAAGTTAATACCTTGTCACCTGGGATGAATTGTCTTAAGAGTGTTCCTGCTTGCACCATGACTCCTGGCGCAATGAGCCCCATGGTGGTCGCCAAATGTCATGGTATTTTCCCGGTATCATCCATGGGGATGGCAAAGTTGAGGATACAATTGATGTAGGTTGCGTCGGAGAATCTAGGAACTGGATTGGCACAACGATATATCCATGTTTATTGGGGGTATGCTAAATAGATATACCCACGTCATAATCTAATTATGGCAAGCTCGGTGGCCCACATATGGTGGTTAGGATTATGGCTTAACCGACATCCCAGTTGCTACCTAAATCAATGAGTGTTAAAAAAAGTAGGCTTGAAATACAACTCAAGAATATTCAGGTTTTCCCATTTCACTATGTAGGACATTGAATCAATCTCGTCATTGAAGAGCATAATCTACCTTCCAATTGGTCTCGGGCATCATTGGACAGTTCTCTTCACGGGGAAGGGCATGCAGCTGCTCTTGTTGCCGGCACCCTTAGGGGTCGAGCCTCCACCCATGCTGCCATTTACAATACGCAAGGATGACGACGACAACACGACGCCCTCGATGGAGAAGAAGAGGCACAGGAGGGTAGGCAACAACTTGTCTCGTTGACATCCTCCTTGATGGAATCGGGACTAAGCAACACTGGTGTAGGCTGCGAGTGCAAAATACAAAGAAATGGCCTGCAGGTGAGGACCGACGACCCGACACCACTGCGATTCCCTCTCGCCGACGCTCTTGCGATCCGAGTTGAGTGAAGGAGGGACCTTGTTGGTGGGGCTCGGTGGGGTGGCGATGGTGGCTCGTGCACCTCCTGCAGGTGAGGACGACCGACATGGAAGAGGAGAATGCGCGAGGCTCGGCGAGCTCAACGAGGAAACTGGGTGGCGGCCGCTCGGCGAGCTCGATCAGGATATGGGCTGGCGGCTACTCCGCCAAGAGATGGGTGTGGCGGATGAGCAGCGGAGTGGAATGGAAGGGGATTGGGAGAGGGAGACGAGACGAGGTTGGAGGAGAGGCACAATGGCGGCTAGCTAGGGGTTTCCCCCGGACTGTGGCCATTTTTGTACCACCGTGGTAAAAAAAGAGGCCGAGATTTGCTCCAAAGAACCAATCAGACGATCAAGACTCCAAACACAACAGGAGTCCCGATGGGGGTGCATCGTCTACATCTTTAGATCGATTCCACATATAGACAAACAAAATCACGGGCTATCCCACATACTGAACTGAGCATCATGACACCATATACTACCATCTTGAGGCAAAAATAAAATAAAATAAAATAAAGTGCTATCCCGTTATATACTACCCGACTAGCATGCCGCAACCACAACGGAGAGATGACAAGATGTCCGATAGGGGAGCTTGGGACATACGACGAGGAGCAGAGAAGTGGCACAATGCGGAGCAAGCGACGCAACGAAGGAGCTATCGGCGCGACATCGAGGAGAATGGGCATATCGCTGGTTTCGCCACTTGCCCTTTCCTCGTCCCCGCCAAGCATAGGACGAACCACGTCGACATACTAAAAATGGAAAAAAAAGGAAAAGACCACAAAGAGAAATATCCCAGACGCGAAAACCCAGGACATAACCAAAGCACCTAATCACTGAGCAAGAGGACGCTCGCGCGGCACAAACATGACTGAGAGCAGCAATATTTGCGAGCAACGGACGTACAAAGATCCGGCCATTGCCGAATTGTAACCGGTCGTCCGCCAAATAGGGAAAGTGCAGAAATTTGGCAGTAACATAAAAAAAACAAAAAACATTTGAAAGCTGTTTAAATTTCATGTCCACACCGATGCAAATGCACCGGGGAGCCATTCTGTTCCGAGCATCGAGTCAACACAAAACAAATCGCCGGCGTAATTCCATTTCATTTCACCATAGAAAAAGACTACCAACTCGGGAACTTCTCATCTCACCGTTTAAAAAAGGGTGTGCTGCCACCACGCTGTCGGTAAACAAAGGAAAAACTCCACGCTCGCGGACCAGATCGGCTGGCCGGGGCAGCACGAGGTGGTGACACACCCCGTACACGAACACGAGCCCGTGCACGGAGGATCGGGATCTCGGCCTGCGCGTCGCGGCGGACACAAGTCACGGTCCAGCAACCAACCAATCCCCGTCGCTCGCGTCTCCCCGTGTCGTCGGGGAAGGCAAGAGAAAAGCCGCGCGGCGCCAACCACGAGGCCGGTCGAGTCCAGTCCCCCCCGTTTCTCACTCCACTCGCGTCACATCTCGCTCTCCTTCCTCCCCACCCAACCGGAGGGGCCAGATCAAAGCCACCGTCACCGCCACCGCCACCGCCACTTCGCTGCTCCCCGCCGCCGTCGCCGCCGCCTGCAGTGCGCGGAGGAGATGAAGCCCAAGAGCCTCCCGTTCATCGCCTTCGAGCACAAGCGGTTCGTCCCCTTTCCCCGCTCCCCCCACTGGCCTCCTCCGCCCGTCCGCCGCCACGGAGGTTTCTCCTCGGGATTCTCGGGGGCGCGTTGCTTGGTTTCGACGCCCGCGCACTCCCAAAATTCGCCTCGCCCGAATTTTGGCGTATACGTGGGCGTTACACCGAGGATCTCGCCCCAAGTCTCTTCTCCTTGCGTGTTGCGAGATTTCCGCTTCGATTCCGCATGCTTCGTTTGCCGGGGATCTCGCCTCGGCGCCGCGCCGCGCGGGTGCGGCACGCCGCGTCGCGTCGGGAGGACGTCTTCTGCTGAATTTTGGGGGTAATGCCGTGCGGAATTGGGTAACGCCTGGACCCATGACTGTTTCAGCGTTACCGAGTGGCGAAGCACCGCGTGCGTCTCTGGATCCCCTACCCATACCGTCGGCAGCATAGGTTTTGTGCTTAGCAGGTAGGTTGGTTGCGGGCATTGAGTGAACTGCGGAGTTTAGCGAGGTTTGCCTTTTTTTAGATAGTAAGATCTGGGGGTTCCATGAAGTGTCGCTACGAGTTTAGGATTGTCCCAAGTAGTACACGATTCTGCAAATTGAGTTGTGACATTGTCATTTCTCACCGACCATGATTAATTGGGGGTCCTATGGAAGTGCCACTACGCGTTTAGGAATGTTCCAAGTAGTACACGATTCTGCAATTGAGTTGTGACATTGTCAGTTTCTCATTTCTTACCGAGTTTAACTTTCATGTGTGCATTTCCTAGTATACTAAATAATGCCAGCATTCCCTTCCTGATGTTGTGTGATTGAACCAGGGACGCCTATGGCTTCGCCGTGCGTCCCCAGCACCTGCAGCGTTACAAGGAGTATGCAGGCATCTACAAGGTAGTACAATACACACACGCTAGAATTACCGTATGCGTTGTCTGGTCTTGACGAGCTGCACACA
>NC_061511.1:262043473-262065655 GCF_022539505.1 Lolium rigidum
CCGTCCAATGTATCTAGTGGGTCTGACCACTCGGCATCTCCGCACCATTAGATGCGGTGCCCAGCTGCAACAGGCTGAGCAGAGTCGTGCGTCCGGCGCCCCCATCCCAGCTCCCCGACGGCCGACGCCCTAGAGTTGCTACTCGCCCGCGCCGGCAGCCACGCCCACCTCTCACGCGCGTCGCTGCAATCGCCGTTCCCGCGTTTCCTCGCCAAGTCGCCAGGGCATCCCCTTCCTGCTCTCTGGTTGTGCCGGTGCACCCAGCGCGCCATCCAGATCCGCGCCTGGCCTCTGGGCGTGTCCAGGTTCGGATCGATGGCGGCGGCGGTGGCGGAGGAGGTGCTGCAGCACGTGGGACCCGACCCTCCAGCGGAACAGGCCAACAATGTGGCGGCGGAAGAAGAACTTGGGGGAGACGACGAAGAGATCCTGCGGTTCATGGACTCGGCGGATGGCGTCAGGGTGCAAGCGGGACGCTCTGCGGGGGCCCGCTGGTGCGCCGCACATGACCGCAACTTTATGTTGTGTGCCGCGTATGAGCCGCGTGTCTACGGAGCGTTTTTGCGGCGCCGTGCATACGCCGCGTATGCCGCGCATTGGCCGCGTCGCGCAGCCAGCGTGCGCTAGCTAGGCTAGCTCGTTTTTCATCCTGATCGGTGATCGCTAGCTAGCACCCTGATCGCTAGCTAGCTCGGATGAAGAAAAACGTCAGCTCTCTTTATACACTAATAAAGATCAATTAGTTTAGCAGTAATACTTCATCACAACACAATATTAATATTTCTGAATAATTTTTCTGAACAATCCTATTCAGAAGCTTCCTTATTTCTTCAAGATCAACATCACAATAGCAGATGAACATGAAAATTGCTTCTTCATCTTGACTGAAAATAAGACAATCTTGTGCATTCAAACATGGAAAGGCAACATTACAGTACCCCTGAATTCAAACATCCAGAGTTGCTTCTTCATCTTGACTAAAAATAAAGCGATCTTGTGCATTCAAACATGGAAAGTTGCCATTGTCACTTGCTACCCAAACATGGAAATTAGCTCTGCTCTTACCTAGCTAGCTCAAATGCAAAAGGAGTCAACTCTCATACTGCATTACAACACAACAATAGAAACCAGTGGCTGATAATGTGTATTAGCTCCCAGACTTACTCGCCATCCTCCCTGAACAAGTGCTGGCCATCCAGCTGTTGTTGCTCCCTTCAGGTCGTCGCTGAAGAAGCACATTCAGCCTGAAAGAAAATTCAGGTTAGATAGTTTCCTTTCTCAAGATACTCTACTGCCTGTTGTAGCCAACAAGATTCATGTCATTTCAAGTGCATTCCCAAACACTTGTTGCATACTCATGAGAGGAAATTATTCCCAGGAATTGTTCTACAAAAACACACTGAAATTTCTTATGCAAAAAATGTGTGAAAAAACCTGCAAGTAGTTTCATTGAACGTAAGTAACTAGAGCCCTAGATTGGAAATGCAAACAAGGAATTTGCTGCTACTAGTTCAAGTAGACCAAGTGTCCATGCTCTGTTACACAGTTACAGAAATTTTAACACATAAATATTGCTGCAAACATTTCTAATGATGATTAAATTTCAAGTAGACCAAGTGTTCAGGGAATGGTGGATTTGCACACACTCCTGGAGAGGGTTCTTTCAAACAGTGTAGGATCCATGAGCACCACATGTTTAAAATCACAGAAAAACAAGTGTACATCTAGTTCCTGGTAGCACATTTAGTTAACTAAAATATAGTTCCTGGTAGTACATATAGCTCTGGTTGCCAATACATAGCATGGTTGCCAATACAGGCCCTCAGGACAGAGAGGGAATAGAGATAGAGCAACTCAAGGTACCTGGTATGATGCAAGGGAAGCTTCAAACAAATTCCTACTCATTCTTCCTAGCGTCTGAAAGTGTAAGAGTAATTTTATTAGCCACAAGAAAATATTACATGAGCCAAAGGAAAAGGGAAAAAAATACATACCAGCTGCCTTAAACCAATCCTGTAGACATATCAAAGACTCAACGGTAGTGGGCGCAAGGCTGCTCCTATAATCGCTGATGACGCGTCCTCCGGTGCTAAAAGCTGACTCAGAAGGCACAGTTGAGGCAGGGATAGCCAATACGTCACGGGCAATTTTAGAGAGCACGGGATATATCTCAGATTTTGTTTTCCACCAATGTAGCATATCAACCTTCTCCTTTCGAGGTGTCAACTGTTCTTTCAAATATTGATCTAGCTCATTGCTTGATTGCTGTCTTTTGGACTTCATGTACTGATCCCACTCTGCTAGTGGATCATTATCATCTTCCACTTCCTGAGTATCACTGTCTCTCTGTGACTCAACCTCTTTATTGTACTCATTGAAGAGCTTCTGCATGTTATTCTTCACTTCACCCATCCATGTTTCCGCCTCCTTTTCACTTCCAAAGTCATTCAATAGAAACTCAAGGAAGTCGTACTTGTACCTTGGATCAAGAACAATAGGAATGCAAGCAGACATGTATGTCTCCTGCCAATATTGGTTGAACTTGGTTTGCATCTGTTCAACCATCCTTGCAATGGTTTTGTCCTGAACTGATGCTTCATTCCTCTCAATTTTTCTGTTCAGAATTGACCCTTCTTTATTCAACAAATTCTTGATGCTCCACAACTGGTAGAAGTAAAGATGAGAGGTTGGGTACTTTGAGCCTGAAAGAGTTTCTGTTGCCGTGTAGAAGACCTCCAACACCTTCATTACAGCTTCAGCCAAGTCCCATTCCGAGTTCAAAGGAGCAAACGTGTACTCCTTATCTTGATTTTCTAGGGAAAGGAATGCACTCCGAAGAGGTAAAGCAGCTTGAAGCATCAAGAATGTTGAATTCCAGCGGCTTGCCACATCAGGAGAAGGAGTATTCGTAGGCAGACCTTCTTGTATGATTATTGCATCAAACTTCTCAATTCTTGATTGCGAGCTTCCCACATACTTCACACTCTCTCTAATGTTATTGATAATATTCTTTATAACTCTAAGACCATCTTGGACAATTAAATTGAGAACATGTGTAGCACAGCGAAAATGAAGCAACTTCCCTTCTAAAACTAGAAAACCTTTTTTCTTCAAATTTGTCCTCAATGAGTTCACCATTGCCGTGTTTACTGCTGCATTGTCCAATGTAAAGCTAAACAGCTTGTCTTCTAAGTTCCAGTCATGAAGAGTGTTTAGAACTGAGTTGAACATGTTCACAGAGTTGTGTGGTGTCTCTAGCATAACAAACCTTATAATATATTTGTGAAGCTTCCAATCATCGGTAACAAAATGACAAGTCAAGCACAAGTATCCCAATTTCTGGTTTGAGGTCCACATATCTCCTGTGAGAGATACGCGATAGGAAGCATTTTCGAATAACTCTTTCATTAAATCTCCATGATACTTGAATGAATCTAGACAATCATTCTTTATTGTTGTCCTAGAGATATTCTCAAACCATGGATTCAAGGAGGCTGTGAATTCTCTAAAGGCTGTGTATTCAACTAAAGAAAAAGGCATTTCATTCATGACAACCAGCTTGAGCAACTTTCTTCTTGCCAACTTAGGATTGTACTTCCAATTGGGCGCAATCTCATCAGGACGACCCATCTTAGCAATCATGTCATCCATAGAAGTTTTAGCTTCACATACCTTTAAATGTCTTTTCATGTGGCTGGTTCCAGTGTCTCTACTAGCCGCAAATATTTGATGACAATGAATGCATTTGCCTTGCACAAGCTTCCCATCCTTATATATTGGTTCAGCTTCTCTCCATATGTCCGATATCAATTTGCGGGGCTTTCGTTTTGATGCTACACGAATGAGAAAAAGATTAGGTAGCCCAACAAGAGTAAACAAAAACTAATTGAGTAATACATGTATACATGGTCCAGGAGAAATATCATACCATGTGAATTGGCCGCTGTTGTATCAGGAGAAAGATCATGAAGAGAAGGGGAACCTATTTGAGAACAACTTGGTGGTTGTGGTGTCTTGGGTGAACCTGCCATTTTTGCTCTTTTCGCTGCTGCAGACCTGACAAGGAAATTAACCCCCGGTGAACTCGTCAATTTTGGAGATCGTAGTCCCGCACTGGCTGGCTTGGTATTTCTGCCCCGGTAATCTGGAAGCTGCTTGTCCTGAGACTTAACCACCTTCTGGCACTTCTCCTGAGAAACAAAGGTAATGAAATTAGTATATCAAAAACAAGCAAAAGGTCATTTGTTTTAGGAGCTAGCAACTACTATAATTATATCACCATTTCAGTTTCATGTGCTACATAACTTGCAGTAAGCAGGTCAAATGTTCCATTCCACAGGCTCTATCATTTGTTTCAGGAGCTAGCAACTACTATAAGTATATCATCATTTCACAAGCACTGTTGTTTGTTTCAGGAGCAACCAAATTCTGGACCCCCTCGGCCCTTGTTCATTTTAAATGGTCCTCTCACATCCTTTTTTACTTCAAAGTGCATGTACTTGGCTGTATACATGAGACATGAACTGTAATGTGCTTCCCAAGGTAACCAAGTACGTAAGGCTCGGCAATTTTCAGACATAAGAAATAAGGAAACTAAATAGAAGAGCTTGATTAATTCATTAATTTTGAAACATATCCGGAACCATAAAAGCCATACCCAATTACCCAGAGCTCTGATTAGGAACAATAAAATGGCTTGTCTGACTACGGACAGGACAGAGAGCACATCTCAAAATCTGAATATATGGGAAAAATCAGTACTACTATACTAGTCCTATGACTCCTATCTGAACAGACATGGTGGGAGCCTGGGTTACAAAATTAGTTTGTCCCTACTTCCAGTGATCTGGATTGTGTGAAGAAATTTAACAATCTAGACGAGGAGATTACATTCAGACTCTTCTGCAAACTAAATTCAGGCTGCGATGAATTCAGCCATATCTCTGAACCGACGTGATGTTTTGCACTCAGAGCTGAGAACCAGATGTGGCAAATTAGTTTTGCTTGTGACAGAAATTTAGTTACCTTGATGAGGGAGCTACCGTTGAGCTTCTTGCGCTGATTTTGCTTCATGTTCTTGCACTGCGGCTGCTTCCCGCCGCCGCCCATCTTGAGACCACGGTCGCCGTCCGTCCCAGGATTTGGTTCGCCATCAACGACCTCTTGGCCTCCGACCCTCCCCACGCCGTACGTGCCAGCCGCCGCCGGTAATAACCCTGGCTCGGTTGCCTCCATTGCCGTCCCAGCCTGCTGCTGCCCGTCGCCGGCCCTGGGGGCTGTTGAATCGAGGCAACCGAGCAGGGAGGGGGTCGAGGGGAGCACTGGAGGTGGCAATGGAGAGGCCTCCGGAGCCGGAGGAGGAAGGGCGGCCATGGCGGTTGGCGGCGCTCCGGTGGCGGCGCCGAAATCCGGTGGCGGCGCTCCGGTGAGGGCGCTCCGCTCGGGCATTAGGAGACTCCGTCTCCGTGGCGGTGGGGAAGGAGACGAAGGAGCCCTATCCTATCGACGCTCTCTGCGATCTGCGGCGTGATACGGCAACTGTGGGCCGGCCCGCAGTTGCCGCTTGTTTTTATTGCAGCTCCGCGGATGCTCGCATGTGTGGCTAAATGGGCCCAAATTCGCGGCACCGCGGACGGCCCACTCCCGCTTGCACCCATCCGATGGCTACCTCCTCCTGATGGACTCGCTTTCCTCCGTTCTTCGGCAGGCAAGTCAAGCCGGCTAATCCCATCTATCAATTGATTCAGTTCCGGCCCCAGTATTTATCGCCCCTGCTCTGGGTTTATTGTGGTCACTGGGGGTTCCCCTTGATCTGTGCAGCAGAGCTTGACTCAAGTGAAGTACTAGTATACTACTCCGTACTAGTATGTTCCAGACAAAAAAATTGCGTTATCTAATTGCTATCTCCAGAGTCTAACTAAATACATGAGAAGGATTTCTGTGATTCTGTCTGACCAGAAGCTTGATTGCTCGGATAACTTTAGTTTTGCTTTATTGCTGCTTATAAATATGCATTGCCCTGAAACTTATCCTTAATATGGCTTACTGCATGTAGTTCCCCGGTAACTACATATGTTTGGAGTGTTTCCGTAAGACCTACTGGAGAAACTGTTTGCCCAGTGTAGTGCTGTCGCAGTTCACAAGTAAAAAATGAACGACATTATTTGTTTTCTAGGGTTGGTTTGATCTGGCAAGCGCTCGTCACTCGATGGGTGCATCACGTGTTTCGAGTACCCTGTTTGATCATAAGGAGCAATCTGCAGCCACTAAGCTGCAAGTGGAATTCTCTGCAGAATTGCAACCATCAGGTAGCCCACTCGTCTGTTTGAGTTAACAATCTTTATCAACAATTCGGAGCTGCTATGGCAGTTCTCGTGTTCATTCTGTCTTTTCTCAAAACCCTTAGAATGATAGTTCCATGTGCATGTTTCAGAACCAAATCCGCATTTTGCTTTGTCAAAGTGGTGCTTGCAAGATGAATCTGACTCCAGTGATGTTGCTGCTGCACAAGATAGTACTAAACCAAAACTAAGGCACCGAGGATCAGAAGCTACCCCAGGTATTAGAACAAGCATTATTTCTACCTTGTTTTTAGTGTTTGATTTTCCTTGCTCACCTTCAATTTTTTTTTTTTTTTAGAAGATGGTAGCAGTGAATCAGACGCAACTACTGCAAAGTCTTCTACTGGTGCTGACATCAACAATCAGGTTAGTGCAACATAAAAACCCTGTTATCTTTTTACAAATAGGGTAGGTAAAAACAACATATGTAAACCTCTCAAGAATAGAGCATGATTAATGGAGAATGACAGCTTAAAAGCAACAAAAATAGAGCGCTATTGATGATGAGTCAGCATCTTAGTAAAACCAATATGTGCTTGAGTGGTTAATTTGGCCAAGCCACCCTGATATGCTGGATGCCAGATCTGTTGATACATAAAAATGAATTATGAAGGCAACAACATATTGCAGTATAGTTAAAGGCAACAATATATTACAGTATAGTACGAAAATTGTTAGTTGCACATGGGCACCAGTGCTCTCGTTTTTTCATAAAATGGAAAGCATTCTTTTTCGGAATCGAAAAATACCCCCAGAAAACAACTACAAATTTTATTTTGTATACTGCAGGCGATTCCATCTTTTTCTTAATCGGAGTTCTGGGTATGGGCTTATATGGTTATGGTTCCAACGAACTGGGGTTTGATTTGAAAAGATATACACATATAGTATGTACTCTACAAGTTTCGTTACAAAATATGTTACATTTTGGGCTACACAAAAAACACAAATTTCAGGATAAAATAGGAGTATCTTATTCCTTTATGCAGCCACAAATGTGTTTTTTCTGCAACCTAAAATAGAATGTATTTTTTCTCAAAACATTGCACAAGTATACAGACAATGTGTGAGAATACACTGATTTTTTTTCCGGAATTTTTTTTGAAAATGCAAACTACAATTTTCAAAAATTTCAAAATTCGAGCTCACTGGAGCTCGGGTGCCACAAATCCTCTAAGTATAGTAGCCGTGCTCAGGTTTGTTAATTTTTTCTCAAGTTTATTTTGCTCTGTGAACTTTCTATCCAAGTTTCACATTCATGCTAGTGAACACGTAATGTCACATCCATATTTGAAAAAAAAAATATAACACTTTCACTCAAGCGCAAGGAACTGAGGTGACACAGCGCGCCTGTATATTACTGTCATGAATATAAAGTTGTGTAGTTCCGAGACACTTAATTTCTGTGGATTGTTCATTTCCTTTGCACTTTAGGTTCAAAGTGCAAGATCAAAAGCATTATCAGTCTTTGGAGCATTGGTGTCTCCAAAACTACGAACAACCCAAGTTTCCTTTGAAACAGGTTCTGTTTCTACCAAGGACCAAGAACAGTGTAACACACTATGCTTTAACCCTATGTTGATCTAACTGATTTTTTTCGTGCAGCACTGGAATTAATTGTGGAGTTAGCAAATTCAAGATCAACTATGCTCTCTAGTTTCTCCAAGATAAAGCATAAATCTGGAGTTGCTTCCTGAGTTTGAGGTTTTGTAACCTTGCACGCCATCTCTTCTTTTTATGGGACCAGTGATATGTAATCAGCAGCTCTTGTAGAAAATATTATAATCCTGTTTGAAATGTGTATGCATAGTCAGCAATAAGTTGATGGCAATGTATCCTATGCATCTGATGCTTTTCTGTATTATCCTATTCATCCATCTGTCCTCGGCCCTACGATTGGCACGCACGGGTAATACAATTCTGGGTAATTTGCATTTACCTGCCCGCCTGAACACACAAGTCTTATGATAACCGCCCTACTAGTGTCTATATATTCCTGGTACGAGATGGGATAGATCGATCTTGTACGCCACACTGACCAGATCGATCCTATACACCAGAGCAGATCAAATTCTATGGTAAACCCATCATGACACATGCTGACTGACCGAGGATCAATTTTTTCTGCGAAATACTGACCGAGGAGCAAACGAGGTGGCCGGCCGCTGCGGGCGACCACAGAACGCAGCCTGCCTGATTGGAGCATCTACTCCCCTGTACGGATACTATGCTGTATACAACTTTATGGTATCAATGGCTATGCTAGATACAGACTGGAGCAGGGTTCTAATGTTTATGGTATCAATGAGTATCCAGATTTGCTGGCAGGACAATGCCGTACAACTTTAGTTATGTATACAAGTATAATCTTCGGAATGTGCTTTTCATTATTATTTACTATAGAATTTTGCTCTTTGGTATAATATATGCATCACCATTTTCGTTTGTTGTTTTAGGAGTAATGTTTAAATTATAATTCCATTCCCCTTTCATGAACAATTTGAAATGTCTTCTTCGGGTGATATAGTGAGCTTGGATTAGTCAGTGCTGCAAATGAGCAATTAATCAAGTTAACCTTATGTCACTCCTGGAACCGTGTAATCAAACCAGCTTAATATAATGCTTCCTTTGAATTTCGTCACCGCCATTGCATTTTCTTTCATTTGGATCTAGAAAAAAAATGATATCTTATTTTTTAGGTTGGTGCAAATTTATCCTATATTAACTTATACTGGATGTAGTTGTGTGTCATGTGAATGATCCATGGAACAAAAGAGCTTTGTGGTTGGCTGAATTTGCTATGAGATTGACGCTAGCAGATCCAAAGAAACCATCGAAAAAATTATAAATGAAGCAGCTACAACTTTGGCCTTAGCTGAGCAGCACAACTGTTCGCAGCTCAAGGCAAGTGCGCTGAGTTCATCGTCAGCACTCCTGCAATTCTTGATGCTGTCCTAGCCACGGAGGGGTATAAGCACCTCGCAGCAAGCTGCCCTTCGGTGCTGGCTGACCTCCTCAAGTCAAGTCTGCACAAGAACTGATGTATAATTAGGTGCTACTTGAGGTCCGAAGTATGATGGTGCCGATCCCGAAGTTGTCATGGTTAAGACGGTCACGGATTCAGACAGCGTCGTCGCCGGTCGCGGAACTAAT
Organism: Lolium rigidum; assembly: GCF_022539505.1. NCBI lineage: Eukaryota > Viridiplantae > Streptophyta > Magnoliopsida > Poales > Poaceae > Lolium > Lolium rigidum. The sequence continues at coordinate 262,052,968 of NC_061511.1, forward strand.
GGCACTGAAGGAGCACGAATATGTAGATTCTCTTTGTGGGTCGCCCGGCGATCCTGCGACGGCGGCAGCCGACGAGAAGCTGCTGCTTCCGGCCCCGCTATGTTGCTCGTGCAAGCAGAGCCGGTCCATAGATTTCGGAGGCCCTATAACGAAACGATATAAGAGCCCCTTATTCACAGTAGCGAAGTTATCGTAGGGCAGGGGATCATTGCCCCCCACACATACTATAGAATTTTTAAAGAAATTTATTTATGCTAAATATATTTGTATATATTACTTAAAGTTTAAGAATGATTGGTGTTCTGACCCCTTAACAATCTCCATCACACACAAAAGATTTAAAAAATACTAGTATTGGACAAGAGAAAATATTAGGGTAATGCAATAACAAACTAAATAATATTTACATTTGAAATATCCATGGTCTAAATCTTGAAGAAGACGTTTGAAAAAAAAATATTTCTATTGATCGAGCAAACTATGCCATGATCCTTATTTCTACAAATAGCTACTTGTGTACACGTGTATATACACATATATGTGAGGGTCGGTGTTGTTCTGGATATTTGGAAAGGCTAGAGACAAATTATATTTTCGGTAAAAAAATATTTAAATATTTTTTATTAAAAGAAGTTGGAGTAGAGGCACGGTAAGATCCAGCTTGGACCTTGTATATTAATTATTCTAAATTGTACATCCTATAGCGTAAATATTTAAATAAATATTTGGTAAGAGGCACGGTAAACTGTAGCTTAGGGCATCTATATTTTTTAAAATTATTTTAAACTTTACAGCCTAAGTACAAGTATATATATGAATCAAATATGTAGCCGGGGCCCTAAGGCCCGGGGCGAGCGCCCCTTTGCCCTGCCCTATGGGCCGGCCCTGCGTGCAAGCGGAGAAGCCACTGGCTCCGGTTCCGGTTCCGGCTCCGGCTTCAGGAAGAAGCGGTGCCTCAGGTACTTGCGCCACAGCCTCCTCCCAACCTCGACTGCGGCCACTGTCGCCAACGAAGATACGACGGCGATGCCCACCACGGCGAGGACGCCCAAGTTCTTCTGTCCAACTTGTTCCTATTTCCGACTCGCAATTGACCACTCCCCCGTGGGCATGCCCGGTGCCAGTACGGTGGTGAAGCTCATTGTAGCCGGAGAACAGGGTAGAGCTAGCAGGAACACGGTGATCCGAGCAAATTCCGATGGGGGCTACTTAAAACCAGAGCTAGAGCATGGTTTCATTTGCGTGAAACCATCTCCCTTTCCATTTTCTGGGTTGTGTTGCGCACCACCTTGAGCTTCTGGATGCTTGCGTCTCGTAGGCTCGTAGCCGATCCCGAAGTTGTCATGTGGTTAAGACGGTCACACACATAAAGCGCTCGAATGTTTTTCTACAAGAGGGTACTACATCGCACAACTAATCATGCCGTGCTTAGTACCAAGTGGAATTAATTTGAACTTGAGGTGGCTTGGCCGCATGCACATTGACGTGGATATCACCCAAGATGATGGTGGATTCAAGTGGTGATTCTCAGGCAACGACCATATATGGAGAACCGAGGGTGGACAAGAGAGAGGAAACGTGGAAGCTTCTTCGTACACTTCACCTACAGGAGAAGCTGCCATGGGTGTTCTGAAGCATTACATATGGCTCGTCAAAACATTAACTCACTCCGAATTGTTCACCGTCAATAAGGAAACAAAACAGGTAGCATCACACCAGAATAGCTAACAACACTATCCATAAAGCATAGCCATTGGGTACACCTAATAGAGCAGCATGACAAAATAACTCAAGTTAGCCGACCATACTTTTTAAAAGTCTGGAATTGCCAAACTAGAATGTCTCTCCTGGAGCACATTAAAACTTGGATGTTTAATGCTGAAGCATTCTAACGACCCTGTCACACTATTCAGTACGTTACCGGTGGTCTGGTACGCCGGTGGATCATATTTCTGCAGTCAACAGGCAAGCAACAAATAATAGGCATCTAAAACCTGCTTCGGCAGTTGGTTGCTCGCTGATTCACACGTATCTGAATTTGCTCCAAATCAAGCACAACATAACACAAACACACAAACTGAATCCGATGACTTTTCCATTGCTTCCATGTGACCGGTCAATGCATTGAACCATTGTGAATGTCAGGTGCCAACAAAAGAGACATAACATGCCAAGGACAGCTAAGAATTGTTATCCATAGATCATAGCCGGTGGCAGATGCTAGAGCAACATGACAAGTTACTAGCTTTAAGCATTCGCAATGACAGTACTGGTGGAAAACAGTGGACCTCCACATTGTGAGTTCTAAAATTAGATTAGCACACACCTAACACATTAAATTCAACACGATAATTGTATCAGCCTGTGCATGCGCTGCAGAGAAGTCGAAGCCTTAATTTCTGGAACATCTGATTGGGCTTTTACAAAGCTGAATCTGCACCCGGTGGTCTCATGGATCATAGTTATTGCCGGCAAGTATAATATCAGTTATCTACAACCTACTCCGAGCTGGGTTTCGCTAATCCGAGCTGATCATTGTTATGAACTGGGACGGAGGTAGTACTAGGTTTCGCTAATCCAAGCGGACCATTGTTATAGTGGGCCATTCTTGACATGAACCGTTTAAATGAGGAGACTGAGCAAAACCTATTGTCACATTTCTAATTGGCCTGATCAAATGCATTACCATCTTACAACGTGCCGTCGTCTCTGCAGTTCTTGACGAGGAGCGACAGAGAGGGCGCTAGGCCGTTGAAGACGACCCCGTTCCTATGCTTCCGCCGTATGCCGAAGCGTAGAAAGCGGAGGGTAGACACGGTCCCTGGCGGCACCGAGGCTGTGAGGACGCAGTGCGAGAAGTCAGAGGGAGCAAGCTCAGGGGAAGCGGGAGCCCCAATGGTGGCCCAGATCTTGCGAGCAAAGGGACACCCAAACATAATGTGCCCAGGCATCTCCGCGGGAGCATCACAAATGGGGCAGCCGCTGCTAGCTTCATCGAGGATCCCTTTGCGGAGGAGATTTGCGCGGCACTGGATGTGGCCTTTGACTAGAAGCCAAGCGAAGAATTTGACCCTGGAGGGCGCCTTGCATGCCCAGACGAACTCGACGTTCTCGTCGGTAACACCTCCGGTGGTGCACAGCTTGTAGAGGGCGTAGGTGAGCAGCGCGCCACCTTTCTTGGAGCAGAGCGGGAGGGAGCGGTGGTCCGGGGAACTCGACAGAGACGTCTCCGCAATGATCTGCACCAAGGCGTCACGTTGGTGGGAGGCGGTGGAGGAGAGGCGCGGCACCAGGAAGGAGTTGATGTCGTTGGTGATGACCCGACGGACGCAGCGCACTGAAGAGTGCAGTGGGAGAGTAGCTCCGGCCTAGCATCTCCGAGCACCCCGAGGGGATTCCAGCAGTCAAGCCAGAAAGCGGTGTGGGAGCCGTCACCGACCTGCACACGCGAGATGCTCCGATAAAGCGGGAGGAGGTGATGAAGCGAGCCCCGGTGCGTGCCATCCAAGGGAGAGGCGGAGCAGACGTGTCGAGCGGCGGTGCCGGCCGAGGCTGGACCAGACCTACCGTGGCCAAGACTAGGCGGGAGCCCAGTGGAGGCGATGCAGGAGCTTGACGAGGAGGCAGGAATTCATGTCCTTGAGGGAGCGCAGGCCGAGGCCTCCCTCCGCTTTGGAGCGGCAGACAATTTTCCAAGCCACAAGGCACTGGGCGCCGAAGACACAATTCGAGGCCGCCCAAAGGAAGGCACGGCGCAGCTTGTTGAGAGCCGCGAGCACACCGGTAGGGAGCTCAAGCGCACCCATGGCGAAAGCAGGAAGAGCGTCGAGGACGGCGTTGATGAGAACGAGGCGCCTGCCTGGTGAGAGCAGCAACGCACGCCACCTAGAGAGGTACTTGTCCACTTTGGCGATGAGGGGCTAGATCGCCGCAAGCCACAACTTCTCCGCCGAGAGAGGGGGGCCCAAGTACGTATGTGGGAATCCCTCAACCTTGCAGCCCAGCGTCCGCTACATGTCGTCAAGGGCAGCACCGTCAACATGCATGTGAACGAGGGTGATTTTCCCGTAGTTGATGCAGAGGCCTGTCGCCCGCTCAAACTGGTGAAGGAGAAGCTTCAACCTCCTCGCCACCCCCACGTCCACCCGCAGGATGATAAGCGTATCATCTGCGTACTGGAGAACGGGGCAGGAGGCATCGTCGACAAGGGGGTGCTGGAGCATGTCGTCGCGCTGGACAAGACGCTGGAGCACGTCAGTCGTGATGAGGAACCAGTAGGGTGAAATGGGGTCCCCCTGCTGATGAGGAACAAGTGCAGGCAGCGGATCCACTTCCTAGGAACTCTGTTGAGGAGGATGGCAGAGCGCGAGGAGGAGATGAGGTAATCCATCCAATCACACCAAAGCACGGGGAAGCCGCGTGTGAGCACAATTTTGCGCAAGCTGGCCCAGCTGACGGAGTCGATAGCCTTCGCGAAATCCAGCTTAAGGACCACGCAGGGGGCACGACGGCGGAAGCAGGTTTGTGTTGGAGATATACCCAAGAGGCAATAATAAAAGTGGTTATTATATATCTTTATGTTTATGATAAATGTTTATATACCATGCTATAATTGTATTAACCGAAACATTGATACATGTGTGATATGTAAACAACAATGAGTCCCTAGTAAGCTCTCTTAACTAGCTTGTTGATTAATAGATGATTAGTTTCATAATCATGAACATTGGATGTTATTAATAACAAGGTTATATCATTATATGAATGATGTAATGGACACACCCAATTAAGCGTAGCATAAGATCACGTCATTAAGTTATTTGCTATAAGCTTTCGATACATAGTTACCTAGTCCTTTCGACCGTGAGATCATGTAAATCACTTATACCGGAAAGGTACTTTGATTACATCAAACGCCACTGCATAAATGGGTGGTTATAAAGGTGGGATTAAGTATCCGGAAAGTATGAGTTGAGGCATATGGATCAACAGTGGGATTTGTCCATCCCGATGACGGATAGATATACTCCGGGCCCTCTCGGTGGAATGTCGTCTAATGTCTTGCAAGCATATGAATAAGTTCATAAGAGACCACATACCACGGTACGAGTAAAGAGTACTTGTCGAGAGACGAGGTTGAACAAGGTATAGAGAGATACCGATGATCAAACCTCGGACAAGTAAAATATCGCGTGACAAAGGGAATTGGTATCATATGTGAATGGTTCATTCGATCACTAAGTCATCGTTGAATATGTGGGAGCCATTATGAATCTCCAGATCCCGCTATTAGTTATTGGTCAAAGAGAGTTCTCAACCATGTCTACATAGTTCGCGAACAGTAGGGTGACACACTTAAGGTTTGATGTCGTAATAGTGGAACTTGAATATGGAATGGAGTTCGAAGTATTGTTCGAAGTCTCGGATGGGATCCCGGACATCACGAGGAGTTCCGGAATGGTCCGGAGAATAAGATTCATATATAGGAAGTCATATTCCAAGTTTGGAAATGATCCGATGCATTTATGAAAGGTTCTAGAAGGTTCTAGAAAAGTCCGGAAGAAATCACTTTTGAAGGCGGAGTCCCGGAGGGACTCCACCACCCATGGCCGGCCAACCCTAGAGGGGTGGAGTCCCAGGTGGACTCCACCTAAGGTGGCCGGCCACGCCCCTCATGGAAGGGTGGGAGTCCCACTTGAGGTGGGAATCCCACCTTGGGTAGGTTTCCCTACACATGGAAGGTTTTGGGTTGGGGTCTTATTCGAAGACTTGTAGTCCAACACTTGGGGGTTCCACCTATATAATGAGGAGCAAGGGGAGGGGGCCGGCCACATCAAAGCCATTGTGGCCGCACCCCTCATAGTGGCCGGCCACCTCCCCTCTCCCAAACCCTAGCCGCCCCACTCCTCCACCTCTCCCGCAACGCTTAGCGAAGCTCCGCCCGAAGTTCTCCATCGCCACCGCCACCACGCCGTCGTGCTGCCGGATTCAAGGAGGAGCTACTACTTCCGCTGCCCGCTGGAACGGGGAGGTGGACGTCGTCTTCATCAACAACGAACGTCTGACCGAGTACGGAGGTGCTGCCCGATTGTGGCACCGTCAAGATCTTCTACGCGCTTTTGAAAGCGGCAAGTGATCGTCTACCGCAGCAACAAGTGCCTCATCTTGTAGGCTTTGGAAATCTTCAAGGGTGAGTCTCGTTCATCCCCTCGTTGCTACCGTCTTCTAGATTGCATGTTGGCTTGGATTGCGTTCTCGCGGCAGGGAATTTTTTGTTTTCTATGCAACGAATCCCTACAGTTTGGACCAGCTCCGTGGCGTAGACGAAGCTCTCAGAAATGCAGCGCCCGGAGAGGAATCCGTTCTGATCAGTGTCGATGATGGTGCCAATCCGGTGCTGGAGGCAGGTCGTGAGGGCTTTGCAGATAGATTTGACGGACTAGTTCTGCAGGGAGACAAGCCGGAACGATCCCGGCGAGAGGACTCCGACAGACTTGGGGAGCAGCACGACATGGGCGCGGTTGATCCGTCGCAAATCCGCTAGCGCGTGAAGCGAACGCTTCAAACAGCCTCGACAGCCCGAACGGACGGTGTCCCGTGCAGCCCGGTAGAAACCGAGCCCAAGACCATCCGGCCCACGAGCGCCGGCACACTCCATGGACTGCACATCATCGTCGATCTCCCGGACCAAAACGGCCCAGTAAGCGCCGCACCATCGATGATGAGGCAGCCGGAGTAGAGCTCGTCAATGTCGAAGTCCCAGGCCTCATCCGTGTGCCGCCCAAGGAGATCGTCGTAGAAGGAGAAGAGGGCAGCAGCCTTCGCCTCATGCGAGGCCACCGTCACACCATTGACCTCGAGCGTGCGATGGAGTTGCGGCGGAGCCGTTGAGAGGCACGAGCGTGGAAGAAGCGATTGGTTTCATCACCCTCCACCACCGCCCAAAACTTCCCACGCTGTTTCCATCGAGCAGCACGCGCCAATACCAGCCTCTCCAAAGTGGATCTGCACAAGGAACAAAGGCAGAACTCGTCCGCGGAAAGGAGACGTGATTCCTCAAAGAGATCATGCATGTCAATCACAAACGAGCAGTTGTTTTCAAATTTAGGGTTAAATTTTTGGGAGCGTTTCCACACATTGGCAGCGTTGCAGAAGGCTTTAAGACGAGCAGCAAAGTCGCCCGCAGCGTCAGCAGCGGTAGGGGGTTTGGCCTAGGCCGGGAGAGTGAAGGGGAGGAAAAGGGGATCGTGAGCCACACATTCTCGAAACAGAAGCAGTGGGCGCGGGGAACAGTGGTGAACACGGTGATGAGGAGGGGGACGTGATCGGAGATGGGGCGGGGGAGGGAGCTCAGAGAGGAGTTGGGGAGGGCGAGGTTCCAGGCCTGATTAAAAAGGGCACGGTCAAGGCGAGCAAGGGCATTGGAAGCGCGCTTGTTGGTCCAGGTTTAAAGTCGACCGAGCAACGGGAGCTCGAAGAGGGCAAGGTTCCTGATCGCATCGTTAAAGGAGTTTGCCAACGCTGGGTTGAAAACGCCATTGTTTTTGTCGCTAGGATCTCTACAGAGGTTGAAATCGCCAACCACGAACCAGGAAAGGGGAAACAGGTGACCGAGGCTTTCGAACTCGGAGAGGAAAGCGGGCGCGAGGGAGTGATCCGAGGGGGCGTATACATTCATGATTGCAAGGTCAGACAGAGAGGATTGGAGAGTGGCGGTGAGAGAGAAATGGTCACGACGAGCAGCGACAAGGCTGAAAAGGGCGGGATCCCAAGCCGCGAGGATACCACCTGAGCTGCCAACAACGTCGACGGTAGCGAAACAGGAGAACTGACTGGGGAGGAAAGAAGCAACAATAAAACTATCGATCGGGCTCAGCTTGGTCTCTTGGATACACATGATCGAGGGGGCATCAGACGAAATCGCGTCACACAAGAGGGGGCGTTTTTTAAGACAGCCCAATCCTTGGGTGTTCCACGCACTAGTAAAATATGGGTTCAATGATGCTATGATACCGACGATTGAGAAATCCGTCGCCGAATGTCTTTTTCTATGACGATAGGCGTTTCTCGCGTCACGGATGGCGATTTGGGCCGTTCGGCCCGAAAAATTAGTGACGGCGAGATCTAAACGTCATCTATTGTGCGTAATGAGCGTCACGGGTGGTGGGAGGCCCGAACCGTTGAGTCGACAGGGCAGGGCATCACAACAACTGAGCTTCGCATGTCAGAGCTTTGGTGTGCCCGCATGTCAGAGCTTTGGTGGGCCCGCATGTCAGAGATTGGTGGGACCTCGTGTCAGAGCTTGCTGGGCCTACATACTTTGTCGGTCCTACATGGGTCCCACGTGCCATTCTCATCGGGCCCACATGGAGATGTGTCAATTCTCGACGCGTGGCCCCGCATGCCAGAGCTTGGTGGGCCTACATAATATGTCGGGCCTACGTGGGTCCCGGCTGCCATTCTCGTCAGGCCCATAGGTACAAAATAAGCAGGTTTGATGACAACGAAGGCTTATTTCGTAAAACTATTTTGGGTTGGGCTGCTGACGGCCTATTTGTATTCAATGGGGGGCTACTCTGGATCTTTTGGGCCAGATTTAGGTGTGGACAAATACTTCATTCACTCTGGGGAACGTCACTCAGTCTAGAACACTGTTCTACTGGACCCAGTTAGCAGGCTTTGTCTTATTTCTCAGTAGCATGCCTTGGCCGAACGAGTCGTTGACCTGTGCGCCCTAGCTCGTGAAAGCGGCGGGAGACACCTTGAAAAAACACAGTGTTCGCGCCTTACAAACAGTATTCAGCGGGAGGGGAGTTCGCCAAATTATTTAGTTCACGGTTCACCATATTGTTTAGTTCACGGCGGGAGAATAGCCAGGGACAGTGAGCTTAGTAGATCCATTGCCGGCTGCGCCGCCGTATCACTTCGACGCTCTTTGGCACACGAGAGCGGATCTATCGCCGTTGCCCGCCATGGCGTGCACCTCTTGACTGTCGCTAGACTGCCCCCGATAAATCTCTGTTTTCGCTCGGCAGCCACAGTAAGTCCCTAGCATATATAGTCTCTCGATCCATTCTTTATGGAGTAGTATATTACTGTACTCCCTCTATGCCAAAATATTTATAAGATTTTTGAAGTCAAACCGCCGGGTGAACTTTGACCAAATTTCTGCCAAAAATTATCAACATTTAGAGTCTCAAATTAACACCATCTTAACCATCATAAAGTATATTTTAATACGATATAGATTATGTATGTAGATATATATGATTTTATCAATAAACTTCTAACATGTGAAGCGTTCTAACAGTATGAATATTAATTGTTGACCAGATGGATAGAAGATGGGTGATGAATGGTACACTATTTACACCCGAATACGTGGCTGGTGTGAATAGTTTTGTGGACTTCATCAGTGCTAGATACAGTCCTAATGAACTCATATAATGCCCATGTAACTTGTGCTGTAATCAGTATCGCAAATCTCATAGAGCTGTGCGGAAACACTTGTTATTAAATGACATGGCTTCAACCTATAGTCGGTGGATATATCATAAAGAAGATGATGATGCAGTTATTGTTGAAGGTGATGTTGGAGTGCATTCTTCTTTCAATGCGCGATTAGATGACTTACTAGCAGACCATGAAGCTTGGGCAAATGGGTACGGAAATGGAAATGGAAACAACGATGATGAAGATGACTCAAATTTTATTCCCAATATCGTGGAAGAAAAGAAGTCATTTTATGAGGCTTTGAAGAAAGAGGCTGAACTAAGACTTTATCCTGGATGTTCCTCGTTCACGAGATTCTCCTTTCTAGTTACAATTCTTCACTGAAAATCAAAACATTTGATCACAAATTCTGCATTTACTCGACATCCTTCGACATCTTGCGTGAAGCATTTCCACCTGCTAATACACTCCCAAGAACATACCGTGAAGCGAAGGATGTTATCAATAAATTAGGGCTTGGATACATTTCAATACATGTGTGCATCAAAAATTGCATTCTCTTCAGAAAGGAATATGCCGACTTTGCTAATTTCCCCAAGTGCGGCGAGTCAATATGGAAAAATGTTGAAGCTAAGATGACTCCACAGAAAGTGTTGAGGCATTTTCCATTGATAACTAGGTTGCAGAGGATTTTTTCTACGACAAAATCATCAAATGAAGCACGGTGGCACAAGTTATACAAAAAGCCTAAGGAAGGAGAAGATTTGGGTGAAATGAGCCATCCAGCTGACGGCGAGGCTTGGGAAGACTTTGACAAAAATTGGCCAGACTTTGCTGCAGATGCCAGGAACATTAGACTTGGCCTTGCTACTAATGGGTTCAATCCCTATAACAACATGGGCAAAAGCTACATCATTTGGCATATCTTTGTTATTCCATACAACTTTGCACCTTGGGGTTGTATGGAGCAGTCAAATTTCATGATGTCCTTGCTGATTGTAGGCCCTGAATCACCTGGGAAGGACTTTAATGTCTTTCTAGAGCCTCTTATGGAAGAATTACAGTTACTTTGGAAAGGTGTGGATACGAGTGATGCTCTATCAGAAGCTGAGGATAATTTTTTTCTCTTAAAGCAGCAGTTCTTTGGTGTATTCACGACTACCCAGCTCCGTGCACTCTTTCTGGGACGTACTACAAAAGGCTATGCTTGCTTGTATTCAACTGTGACAAAGATCCTCTTTCAAGATCACTAAAAGGAAAAATTTGGTATTTTGGGCACTTTCGTTTCCTTCCAAAGAAACATCGTATGCGCAAAGGCAATATGTATCTAAAGGATCATCGAGAATCATCGAAGCCAGGTCGTTTCACTGCAGCTGAGCTGAAAGAATTGTTGGAGAAGGTTAGACAGCTTTCGCCCGAGGAATTACAAGTGGCAGCCATGAAAAAGAAGGCACAAGCAGCCATGAAAAGGAAGGAAAGTGCAGCCATGAAAAAGAAGCAGAAGTCAGCTAGCCAGCAAGATAAAAAATAAAGAAGCAGACATCAGTAAAAGGAAGCGATCCTGCCACTCCGAGCCCCAGGGCAGCCCACCAAAAACAAAGAAAAGTGATCCCAAACATGCCCCAATTTGGGGCCGGAGGATGAGTTTGTGGGACTTGGAGTACTGGCCCACCCTGAAGCTGAGACATAATCTTGATGTCATGCACATTGAGAAAAATATTTGTGATAATCTTCTTGGAACAATTCTCAAAATGGATTCGAAAAATAAGGACAACCTTAATGCTAGGTTGGACATCATGAAGAATAAGTTGAATGTTCTAAAACATCTACAATTGAAGAAGGATGACTCGGATGACTACTATGAGTGGCCAGAGGCTCCATATTTCCTTTCTCGAGAACTTGCGCGTGCATTCTGCAAATTCATACGGGAGTTGAGGTTTCCAGATGGATATGCTTCGAACTTTGCAAAATGTGTAAGCCATGATGGGACCAAGGTACAAGGCCTAAAAACACATGATTGTCACATTCTTTTGCAAACCATCTTAGCTGCTGGATTGAGAGGACAAGTAAGTAAGGATATATATGAGGCAATTGCTCAGTTAGGCAGGTTTTTCAGGGTACTGTGCAGCAAAACTATAAAAAAGACCGTGTTGAAAGATCTGGAGGTACAGATCCCTGAGATCTTGTGCAGGCTAGAGTGCATTTCCCCCCAGCTTTCTTTGATGTGATGGTGCACCTATCAGTGCATTTACCTGAAGAGGCACGCCTAAGAGGTCCTGTGCATTATGGGTGGATGTACCCAGTTAAAAGGCGGTTGTACACTTTGAAGAGCTATCTGAGGAACAGGGCACGGCCAGAAGGTTCTATTGCTGAGGGATATATTGCGGATGAATGTCTCACATTTTGCTCGAGATACATGGATGATGTCCACACAGTGTATAACAAGGAACCAATAAATTCAGCTTTTGAAGATCTTGATGCCTATGATGTTGAAGTTTTTGGGCACGGAGTTAAATTTATTTCGGCGAGCGATTATGATGTTGAAGATCCCGTAGAAGTTAAAAAAATGGTGTGGTATGTTTTGCACAACGGTGATGAAACGGTCCGAATATAGATGGTATGTTTTCACATATTAGCTAGCTTGCCTACTTTTATACATCCATTCTTAACTATGTCCGGACAAGCCGACTTAAAAAAATAGCCGATACATAAATGAATTAACCCGGCAAGAAAGGGTTCGAGACATCGACACAGCACTGAGAACAGGATTTGCGGACTGGTTCGAGAAAGAGGTTAGTTTTCGCTCTTCGTTCACGTGTTGCTAGATCTATTTTTATATCTGTTGTCATTGCAGATTTGTCATATATTTCTTTGCTTATGGTGTTGCAGCTTAAGGAGGAGATGAAAATAGGAATTAATGTAAATCCGAATCTCTTCGCGTTGGGATGTTCTCCGGATTTGGGTCAAGAAATACACAGCATGCATAGTTAATGGGGTTCGATTTGGCACTACCAGCCGTGATACGAATAAGAAGACAGTAGAACAGTGGAATCATGTTACCCGATGCCAGAAATCCCACAAACAATGATTACAGTGATTACTTTGGAACCCTTAAGGAGATTATTTGTTTACAGTACTATGATAACAGGTCCAGTTGTTATTTTTAAAGGTGATTGGTTTATGCAAGGCAAAGATCGGATAAAAAATGATGGGTACTTCAAGAGCATCAATGTGG
>NC_061511.1:262065755-262124397 GCF_022539505.1 Lolium rigidum
AAAAAATGATATCTTATTTTTTAGGTTGGTGCAAATTTATCCTATATTAACTTATACTGGATGTAGTTGTGTGTCATGTGAATGATCCATGGAACAAAAGAGCTTTGTGGTTGGCTGAATTTGCTATGAGATTGACGCTAGCAGATCCAAAGAAACCATCGAAAAAATTATAAATGAAGCAGCTACAACTTTGGCCTTGAGCTGAGCAGCACAACTGTTCGCAGCTCAAGGCAAGTGCGCTGAGTTCATCGTCAGCACTCCTGCAATTCTTGATGCTGTCCTAGCCACGGAGGGGTATAAGCACCTCGCAGCAAGCTGCCCTTCGGTGCTGGCTGACCTCCTCAAGTCAAGTCTGCACAAGAACTGATGTATAATTAGGTGCTACTTGAGGTCCGAAGTATGATGGTGCCGATCGCGAAGTCGTCATGGTTAGGACGGTCACGGATTCAGACAGCGTGGTCGCCGGTCGCGGAACTAGTGGCAGTGAAGGAGCACGACGATGTAGATTCTCTTTGTGGGTCGCCCGGCGATCCTGCGACGGCGGCAGCCGACGAGAAGCTGCTGCCACTTCCGGCCCCGCTATGTTGCTCGTGCAAGCAGAGCCGGTCCATAGATTTCTGGGCCCTATAACGAAACGATATAAGAGCCCCTTATTCACAAGTAGCTGAAGTTATCGTAGGGCAGTGGATCATTGCCCCCCACACATACTATAGAATTTTTTAAAGAAATTTATTTATGCTAAATATATTTGTATATGTTACTTAAAGTTCAAGGACTATTGGTGTTCTGGACCCCTTAACAATCTCCGTCACACACAAAAGATTTAAAAATACTAGTATTGGACAAGAGAAAATATTAGGGTAATGCAATAACAAACTAAATAATATTTACATTTGAAATATCCATGGTCTAAATCTTGAAGAAGACGTTTGAAAAAAAAATATTTCTATTGATCGAGCAAACTATGCCATGATCCTTATTTCTACAAATAGCTACTTGTGTACACGTGTATATACACATATATGTGAGGGTCGGTGTTGTTCTGGATATTTGGAAAGGCTAGAGACAAATTATATTTTCGGTAAAAAAATATTTAAATATTTTTTATTAAAAGAAGTTGGAGTAGGAGGCACGGTAAGATCCAGCTTGGACCTTGTATATTAATTATTCTAAATTGTACATCCTATAGCGTAAATATTTAAATAAATATTTGGTAAGAGGCACGGTAAACTGTAGCTTAGGGCATCTATATTTTTTAAAATTATTTTAAACTTTACAGCCTAAGTACAAGTATATATATGAATCAAATATGTAGCCGGGGCCCTAAGGCCCGGGGCGAGCGCCCCTTTGCCCTGCCCTATGGGCCGGCCCTGCGCGCAAGCGGAGAAGCCACTGGCTCCGGCTCCGGCTCCGGCTTCGGGAAGAAGCGGTGCCTCAGGTACTTGCGCCACAGCCTCCTCCCAACCTCGACTGCGGCCACTGTCGCCAACGAAGATGCGACGGCGATGCCCACCACGGCGAGGACGCCCAAGTTCTTCTGTCCGACTTGTTCCTGTTTCTCGCTCGCGATTGACCACTCCCCCGTGGGCATGCCCGGTGCCAGTACGGTGGTGAAGCTCATTGTAGCCGGAGAACAGGGTAGAGCTAGCAGGAACACGGTGATCCGAGCAAATTTCGATGGGGGCTACTTAAAACCAGAGCTAGAGAATGGTTTCATTTGCGTGAAACCATCTCCCTTTCCATTTTCTGCGCTGTGTTGCGCACCACCTTGAGCTTCTGGATGCTTGCGTCGTAGGCTCGTAGCCGATCCCGAAGTTGTCATGTGGTTAAGATGGTCACACACATAAAGCGCTCGAATGTTTTTCTACAAGAGGGTACTACATCGCACAACTAATCATGCCGTGCTTAGTACCAAGTGGAATTAATTTGAACTTGAGGTGGCTTGGCCGCATGCACATTGACGTGGATATCACCCAAGATGATGGTGGATTCAAGTGGTGATTCTCAGGCAACGACCATATATGGAGAACCGAGGGTGGACAAGAGAGAGGAAACGTGGAAGCTTCTTCGTACACTTCACCTACAGGAGAAGCTGCCATGGGTGTTCTGAAGCATTACATATGGCTCGTCAAAACATTAACTCACTCCGAATTGTTCACCGTCAATAAGGAAACAAAACAGGTAGCATCACACCAGAATAGCTAACAACACTATCCATAAAGCATAGCCATTGGGTACACCTAATAGAGCAGCATGACAAAATAACTCAAGTTAGCCGACCATACTTTTTAAAAGTCTGGAATTGCCAAACTAGAATGTCTCTCCTGGAGCACATTAAAACTTGGATGTTTAATGCTGAAGCATTCTAACGACCCTGTCACACTATTCAGTACGTTACCGGTGGTCTGGTACGCCGGTGGATCATATTTCTGCAGTCAACAGGCAAGCAACAAATAATAGGCATCTAAAACCTGCTTCGGCAGTTGGTTGCTCGCTGATTCACACGTATCTGAATTTGCTCCAAATCAAGCACAACATAACACAAACACACAAACTGAATCCGATGACTTTTCCATTGCTTCCAGTTCCATGTGACCGGTCAATGCATTGAACCATTCTGAATGTCAGGTGCGAACAAAAGAGACATAACATGCCAAGGACAGCTAAGAATTGTTATCCATAGATCATAGCCGGTGGCAGATGCTAGAGCAACATGACAAGTTACTACCTTTAAGCATTCGCAATGACAGTGCTGGTGGAAAACAGTGGACCTCCACATTGGGAGTTCTAAAATTAGATTAGCACACACCTAACACATTAAAATTCAACACGATAATTATATCAGCCTGTGCATGCGCTGCAGAGAAGTCGAAGCCTTAATTTCTGGAACATCTGATTGGGCTTTTACAAAGCTGAATCTGCACCCGGTGGTCTCATGGATCATAGTTATTGCCGGCAAGTATAATATCAGTTATCTACAACCTACTCCGAGCTGGGTTTCGCTAATCCGAGCTGATCATTGTTATGAACTGGGACGGAGGTAGTACTAGGTTTCGCTAATCCAAGCGGACCATTGTTATAGTGGGCCATTCTTGACATGAACCGTTTAAATGAGGAGACTGAGCAAAACCTATTGTCACATTTCTAATTGGCCTGATCAAATGCATTACCATCTTACAACGTGCCGTCGTCTCTGCAGTTCTTGACGAGGAGCGACAGAGAGGGCGCTAGGCCGTTGAAGACGACCCCGTTCCTATGCTTCCACAGATGCCAGAAGCAGAGAAACCGGAGGGTAGACACGGTCCCTGGCGGTGCCGAGGCTGGGAGGACGCAGCGTGAGAAGTCATAGGGAGCGAGCTCGGGGGAAGCGGGAGCCCCAATGGCGGCCCAGAACTTGCGAGCAAAGGGACACCCAAACATAATGTGCCCAGGCATCTCCGCGGGAGCATCACAAATGGGGCAGCCGCTGCTAGCTTCATCGAGGATCCCTTTGCGGAGGAGATTTGAGCGGCACTGGATGCGGCCTTTGACCAGAAGGTAGGCGAATAATTTGACCCCGGAGGGCGCCTTGCATGCCCAGACGAACTCGACGTTCTCGTCGGTAACACCTCCGGTGGTGCACAACTTGTAGAGGGCGGAGGTGAGAAGCGCACCACCTTTCTTGGAGCAGAGCGGGCGGGAGCGGTAGTCCGGGGAGCTCGTCAGAGACTTCTTCGCAATGATCTGCACCAGGGCGTCACATTGGCGGGAGGCGGTGGAGGAGATGCGTGGCACCAGGAAGGAGTTGATGTCGTTGGTGATGACCTGACGGACAGTAGCGCACTGAAGAGTGCAGTGGGAGAGTAGCTCCGGCCTAGCATCTCCGAGCACCCCGAGGGGATTCCAGCAATCAAGCCAGAAAGCGGTGTGGGAGCCGTCACCGACCTGCACACGCGAGATGCTCCGATAAAGCGGGAGGAGGTGATGAAGCGAGCCCCAGTGCGTGCCATCCGGTGGAGAGGCGGAGCAGGACGTGTCGAGCGGCAAGCCAGCGAGGCTGGACCAGACCTACCGTGGCCAAGACTAGGCGGGAGCCCGGTGGAGGCGATGCAGGAGCTTGACGAGGAGACAAGAATTCATGTCCTTGAGGGAGCGCACGCCGAGGCCTCCCTCCTCTTTGGAGCGGAAGACAATTTTCCAAGCCACAAGGCACTGGGCGCCGAAGACACGATCCGAGGCCACCCAAAGGAAGGCACGGCGCAGCTTGTCGAGAGTCGCGAGCACACTGGTAGGGAGCTCAAGCGCACCCATGGCAAAAACAGGAAGAGCGTCGAGGACGACGTTGATGAGAATGAGGCGCCTGCCTGGCGAGAGCAGCAGCGCACGCCACCCAGAGAGGTACTTGTCCACTTTTGACGATGAGGGGCGAGAACGCCGCAAGCTGCAGCTTCTCCGCCGAGAGAGGGAGGCCCAAGTACGTATGTGGGAATCACTCAATCTTGCAGCCCAGCATCCGATGCATGTCATCGAGGGCACCACCGTCAACATGCATGTGAACGAGGGTGATTTTCCCGTAGTTGATGCAGAGGCCTGTCGCCCGCTCAAACTGGTGAAGGAGAAGCTTCAACCTCCTCGCCACCCCCACGTCCACCCGCAGGATGATAAGCGTATCATCTGCGTACTGGAGAACGGGGCAGGAGGCATCGTCGACAAGGGGGTGCTGGAGCATGTCGTCGCTACCGGGACAAGACGCCGGAGCACGCGGTCGTGATGAGGAACCGCATGGGGTGAAATGGGGTCCCCCTGCTGATGAGGAACAAGTGCAGGCAGCGGATCCACTTCCTAGGAACTCTGTTGAGGAGGATGGCAGAGCGCGAGGAGGAGATGAGGTAATCCATCCAATCACACCAAAGCACGGGGAAGCCGCGTGTGAGCACAATTTTGCGCAAGCTGGCCCGACTCGACGGAGTCGATAGCCTTCGCGAAATCCAGCTTAAGGACCACGCAGGGGGCACGACGGCGGAAGCAGGTTTGTGTTGGAGATATACCCAAGAGGCAATAATAAAAGTGGTTATTATATATCTTTATGTTTATGATAAATGTTTATATACCATGCTATAATTGTATTAACCGAAACATTGATACATGTGTGATATGTAAACAACAATGAGTCCCTAGTAAGCCTCTTAACTAGCTTGTTGATTAATAGATGATTAGTTTCATAATCATGAACATTGGATGTTATTAATAACAAGGTTATATCATTATATGAATGATGTAATGGACACACCCAATTAAAGCGTAGCATAAGATCACGTCATTAAGTTATTTGCTATAAGCTTTCGATACATAGTTACCTAGTCCTTTCGACCATGAGATCATGTAAATCACTTATACCGGAAAGGTACTTTGATTACATCAAACGCCACCTGCATAAATGGGTGGTTATAAAGGTGGGATTAAGTATCCGGAAAGTATGAGTTGAGGCATATGGATCAACGGTGGGATTTGTCCATCCCGATGACGGATAGATATACTCCGGGCCCTCTCGGTGGAATGTCGTCTAATGTCTTGCAAGCATATGAATAAGTTCATAAGAGACCACATACCACGGTACGAGTAAAGAGTACTTGTCAGGAGACGAGGTTGAACAAGGTATAGAGAGATACCGATGATCAAACCTCGGACAAGTAAAATATCGCGTGACAAAGGGAATTGGTATCATATGTGAATGGTTCATTCGATCACTAAGTCATCGTTGAATATGTGGGAGCCATTATGAATCTCCAGATCCCGCTATTAGTTATTGGTCAAAGAGAGTTCTCAACCATGTCTACATAGTTCGCGAACAAGTAGGGTGACACACTTAAGGTTTGATGTCGTAATAGTGGAACTTGAATATGGAATGGAGTTCGAAGTATTGTTCGAAGTCTCGGATGGGATCCCGGACATCACGAGAGTTCCGGAATGGTCCGGAGAATAAGATTCATATATAGGAAGTCATATTCCAAGTTTGGAAATGATCCGATGCATTTATGAAAGGTTCTAGAAGGTTCTAGAAAAGTCCGGAAGAAATCACTTTTGAAGGCGAGTCCCGGAGGGACTCCACCACCCATGGCCGGCCAACCCTAGAGGGGTGGAGTCCCGGTGGACTCCACCTAAGGTGGCCGGCCACGCCCTCATGGAAGGGTGGGAGTCCCACTTGAGGTGGGAATCCCACCTTGGGTAGGTTTCCCTACACATGGAAGGTTTTGGGTTGGGGTCTTATTCGAAGACTTGTAGTCCAACACTTGGGGGTTCCACCTATATAATGAGGAGCAAGGGGAGGGGGCCGGCCACATCAAAGCCATTGTGGCCGCACCCCTCATAGTGGCCGGCCACCTCCCCCTCTCCCAAACCCTAGCCGCCCCACTCCTCCACCTCTCCCGCAACGCTTAGCGAAGCTCCGCCGAAGTTCTCCATCGCCACCGCCACCACGCCGTCGTGCTGCCGGATTCAAGGAGGAGCTACTACTTCCGCTGCCCGCTGGAACGGGGAGGTGGACGTCGTCTTCATCAACAACGAACGTCTGACCGAGTACGGAGGTGCTGCCCGATTGTGGCACCGTCAAGATCTTCTACGCGCTTTTGAAAGCGGCAAGTGATCGTCTACCGCAGCAACAAGTGCCTCATCTTGTAGGCTTTGGAAATCTTCAAGGGTGAGTCTCGTTCATCCCCTCGTTGCTACCGTCTTCTAGATTGCATGTTGGCTTGGATTGCGTTCTCGCGGCGAGGAATTTTTGTTTTCTATGCAACGAATCCCTACGGCTTTGGACCAGCCTCGTGGCGTAGACGAAGCTCTCGAAATGCAGCGCCGAGAGGAATCCGTTCGATCGGTGTCGATGATGGTGCCAATCCGGTCTTGGAGGCAGGTCGTGAGGGCTTTGCAGATAGATTTGACGGACTAGTTCTGCAGGGAGACAAGCCGGAACGATCCCGGCGAGAGGACTCCGACAGACTTGGGGAGCAGCACGACATGGGCGCGGTTGATCCGCTGCAAATCCGCTGCGCGTGAAGCGAACGCTTCAAACAGCCTCGACAGGCCCGAACGGACGGTGTCCCAGGCAGCCCGGTAGAAACCGAGCCCAAGACCATCCGGCCCACGAGCGCTGGCACACTCCATGGACTGCACATCATCGTCGATCTCCCAGACCAAAAACGGCCCAGTAAGCGCCGCACCATCGATGATGAGGCAGCCGGAGTAGAGCTCGTCAATGTCGAAGTCCCAGGCCTCATCCGTGTGCCGCCCAAGGAGATCGTCGTAGAAGGAGAAGAGGGCAGCAGCCTTCGCCTCATGCGAGGCCACCGTCACACCATTGACCTCGAGCGTGCGATGGAGTTGCGGCGGAGCCGTTGAGAGGCACGAGCGTGGAAGAAGCGATTGGTTTCATCACCCTCCACCACCGCCCAAAACTTCCCACGCTGTTTCCATCGAGCAGCACGCGCCAATACCAGCCTCTCCAAAGTGGATCTGCACAAGGAACAAAGGCAGAACTCGTCCGCGGAAAGGAGACGTGATTCCTCAAAGAGATCAAGCATATCGATCACGAACGAGCAATTGTTTTCGAATTTAGGGTTAAATTTGTGGGAGCGTTTCCAAACCTTGGCAGCATTGCAGAAGGCTTTAAGACGAGCAGCAAAGTCGCCCGCAGCGTCAGCAGCGGTAGGGGGTTTGGCCTAGGCCGGGAGAGTGAAGGGGAGGAAAAGGGGATCGTGAGCCACACATTCTCGAAACAGAAGCAGTGGGCGCGGGGAACAGTGGTGAACACGGTGATGAGGAGGGGACGTGATCGGAGATGGGGCGGGGGGGGGAGCTCAGAGAGGAGTTGGGGAGGGCGAGGTTCCAGGCCTGATTAAAAAGGGCACGGTCAAGGCGAGCAAGGGCATTGGAAGCGCGCTTGTTGGTCCAGGTTTAAAGTCGACCGAGCAACGGGAGCTCGAAGAGGGCAAGGTTCCTGATCGCATCGTTAAAGGAGTTTGCCAACGCTGGGTTGAAAACGCCATTGTTTTTGTCGCTAGGATCTCTACAGAGGTTGAAATCGCCAACCACGAACCAGGAAAGGGGAAACAGGTGACCGAGGCTTTCGAACTCGGAGAGGAAAGCGGGCGCGAGGGAGTGATCCGAGGGGGCGTATACATTCATGATTGCAAGGTCAGACAGAGAGGATTGGAGAGTGGCGGTGAGAGAGAAATGGTCACGACGAGCAGCGACAAGGCTGAAAAGGGCGGGATCCCAAGCCGCGAGGATACCACCTGAGCTGCCAACAACGTCGACGGTAGCGAAACAGGAGAACTGACTGGGGAGGAAAGAAGCAACAATAAAACTATCGATCGGGCTCAGCTTGGTCTCTTGGATACACATGATCGAGGGGGCATCAGACGAAATCGCGTCACACAAGAGGGGGCGTTTTTTAAGACAGCCCAATCCTTGGGTGTTCCACGCACTAGTAAAATATGGGTTCAATGATGCTATGATACTGACGATTGAGAAATCCGTCAGCGAATGTCTTTTTCTATGACGATAGGGCGTTTCTGCGTCACAGATGGCGATTTGGGCCGTTCGGCCCGAAAAATTAGTGACGGGCGAGATCTAAACGTCATCTATTGTGCAGAATGAGCGTCACGGGTGGTGGGAGGCCCGAACTGTTGAGTCAGCAGGGGCAGGGCATCACAACAACTGAGCTTCGCATGTCAGAGCTTTGGTGTGCCCGCATGTCAGAGCTTTGGTGGGCCCGCATGTCAGAGATTGGTGGGACCTCGTGTCAGAGCTTGCTGGGCCTACATACTTTGTCGGTCCTACATGGGTCCCACGTGCCATTCTCATCGGGCCCACATGGAGATGTGTCAATTCTCGACGCGTGGCCCCGCATGCCAGAGCTTGGTGGGCCTACATAATATGTCGGGCCTACGTGGGTCCCGGCTGCCATTCTCGTCAGGCCCATAGGTACAAAATAAGCAGGTTTGATGACAACGAAGGCTTATTTCGTAAAACTATTTTGGGTTGGGCTGCTGACGGCCTATTTGTATTCAATGGGGGGCTACTCTGGATCTTTTGGGCCAGATTTAGGTGTGGACAAATACTTCATTCACTCTGGGGAACGTCACTCAGTCTAGAACACTGTTCTACTGGACCCAGTTAGCAGGCTTTGTCTTATTTCTCAGTAGCATGCCTTGGCCGAACGAGTCGTTGACCTGTGCGCCCTAGCTCGTGAAAGCGGCGGGAGACACCTTGAAAAAACACGGTGTTCGCGCCTTACAAACGGTATTCGGCGGGAGGGAGTTCGCCAAATTATTTAGTTCACGGTTCACCATATTGTTTAGTTCACGGCGGGAGAATAGCCAGGGACAGTGAGCTTAGTAGATCCATTGCCGGCTGCGCCGCCGTATCACTTCGACGCTCTTTGGCACACGAGAGCGGATCTATCGCCGTTGCCCGCCATGGCGTGCACCTCTTGACTGTCGCTAGACTGCCCCGATAAATCTCTGTTTTCGCTCGGCGGCCACGATAAGTCCCTAGCATATATAGTCTCTCGATCCATTCTTTATGGAGTAGTATATTACTGTACTCCCTCTATGCCAAAATATTTATAAGATTTTTGAAGTCAAACCGCCGGGTGAACTTTGACCAAATTTCTGCCAAAAATTATCAACATTTAGAGTCTCAAATTAACACCATCTTAACCATCATAAAGTATATTTTAATACGATATAGATTATGTATGTAGATATATATGATTTTATCAATAAACTTCTAACATGTGAAGCGTTCTAACAGTATGAATATTAATTGTTGACCAGATGGATAGAAGATGGGTGATGAATGGTACACTATTTACACCCGAATACGTGGCTGGTGTGAATAGTTTTGTGGACTTCATCGGTGCTAGATACGGTCCTAATGAACTCATATAATGCCCATGTAACTTGTGTCTGTAATCGGTATCGCAAATCTCATAGAGCTGTGCGGAAACACTTGTTATTAAATGACATGGCTTCAACCTATAGTCGGTGGATATATCATAAAGAAGATGATGATGCGGTTATTGTTGAAGGTGATGTTGGAGTGCATTCTTCTTTCAATGCGCGATTAGATGACTTACTAGCAGACCATGAAGCTTGGGCAAATGGGTACGGAAATGGAAATGGAAACAACGATGATGAAGATGACTCAAATTTTATTCCCAGTACTGTGGAAGAAAAGAAGTCATTTTATGAGGCTTTGAAGAAAGAGGCTGAACTAAGACTTTATCCTGGATGTTCCTCGTTCACGAGATTCTCCTTTCTAGTTACAATTCTTCACTGAAAATCAAAACATTTGATCACAAATTCTGCATTTACTGACATCCTTGACATCTTGCGTGAAGCATTTCCACCTGCTAATACACTCCCAAGAACATACCGTGAAGCGAAGGATGTTATCAATAAATTAGGGCTTGGATACATTTCAATACATGTGTGCATCAAAAATTGCATTCTCTTCAGAAAGGAATATGCCGACTTTGCTAATTTCCCCAAGTGCGGCGAGTCAATATGGAAAAATGTTGAAGCTAAGATGACTCCACAGAAAGTGTTGAGGCATTTTCCATTGATAACTAGGTTGCAGAGGATTTTTTCTACGACAAAATCATCAAATGAAGCACGGTGGCACAAGTTATACAAAAAGCCTAAGGAAGGAGAAGATTTGGGTGAAATGAGCCATCCGGTCGACGGCGAGGCTTGGGAAGACTTTGACAAAAATTGGCCAGACTTTGCTGCAGATGCCAGGAACATTAGACTTGGCCTTGCTACTAATGGGTTCAATCCCTATAACAACATGGGCAAAAGCTACATCATTTGGCATATCTTTATTATTCCATACAACTTTGCACCTTGGGGTTGTATGGAGCACTCAAATTTCATGATGTCCTTACTGATTGTAGGCCCTGAATCACCTGGGAAGGACTTTAATGTCTTTCTAGAGCCTGTTTTGGAAGAATTACAGTTACTTTGGAAAGGTGTGGATACAGCTGATGCTCTATCAGAAGCTGAGGATAATTTTTTTCTCTTAAAGCAGCAGTTCTTTGGTGTATTCACGACTACCCAGCTCTGTGCACTCTTTTGGGACGTACTACAAAAGGCTATGCTGCTTGTATTCACTGTGACAAAGATCCTCTTTCAAGACCACTAAAAGGAAAAATTTGGTATTTTGGGCACTTTCGTTTCCTTCCAAAGAAACATCGTATGCGCAAAGGCAATATGTATCTAAAGGATCATCAGAATCATCAGAAGCCAGGTCGTTTCACTGCAATTGAGCTGAAAGAATTGTTGGAGAAGGTTAGACAGCTTTCGCTCGAGAAATTACAAGTGGCAGCCATGAAAAAGAAGGCAGAAGAAGCCATGAAAAGGAAGGAAAGTGCAGCCATGAAAAAGAAGCAGAAGTCAGCCAACCAGCAAGATAAAAATAAAGAAGCAGACAATAGTAAAAGGAAGCGATCCTGCCACTCCGAGCCCCAGGGCAGCCCACCAAAAACAAAGAAAAGTGATCCCAAACATGCCCCAATTTGGGGCCGGAGGATGAGTTTGTGGGACTTGGAGTCTTGGCCCACCACAGAAGCTGAGACATAATCTTGATGTCATGCACATTGAGAAAAATATTTGTGATAATCTTCTTGGAACAATTCTCAAAATGGATTCGAAAAATAAGGACAACCTTAATGCTAGGTTCGACATCGTGGAGAATAAGTTGAATGTTCTAAAACATCTACAATTGACGAAGGAGGACTCGCATGACTACTATGAGTGGCCAAAGGCTCCATATGCCCTTTCTCGAGAACTTGCGCGTGCATTCTGCAAATTCCTACAGGAGTTGAGGTTTCTAGGTGGATATGCTTCGAACTTTGCAAAATGTGTAAATCATGATGGGACCAAGGTACAAGGCCTAAAAACACATGATTGTCACATTCTTTTGCAAACCATCTTAGCTGCTGGATTGAGAGGACAAGTAAGTAAGGATATATATGAGAAAATTGCTCAGTTAGGTAGGTTTTTCAGGGTACTGTGCAGCAAAACTGTAAACAAGACCGTGTTGAAAGATCTAGAGGTACAGATCCCTGAAATCTTGTGCAGGCTAGACTGCATTTTCCCCCCAGCTTTCTTTGATGTGATGGTGCACCTAGCAGTGCATTTACCTGAAGAGGCATGCCTAAGAGGTCCTGTGCATTATGGGTGGATGTACCCAGTTGAAAGGCAGGCGGCTGTACACTTTGAAGCGCTATCTGAGGAACATGGCATGGCCAGAAGGTTCTATTGCTGAGGGATATATTGCGGATGAATGTCTCACATTTTGCTCGAGATACATGGATGATGTCCACACAGTGTATAACAAGGAACCAATAAATTCAGCTTTTGAAGATCTTGATGCCTATGATGTTGAATTTTTAGGCACATAGTTAAATTTATTTCGGCAGGCGATTATGATGTTGAAGATCCCGTAGAAGTTAAAAAATGGTGTGGTATGTTTTGCACAACAGTGATGAAACGGTCGAATATAGATGGTATGTTTTCACATATTAGCTAGCTTGCCTACTTTTATACATCCATTCTTAACTATGTCTGGACAACCGACTTAAAAAAATAGCCGATACATAAATGAATTAACCCAGCAAAGGGTTCGAGACATCGGCAGAGCAATGAGAACAAGATTTGCGGACTGGTTCGAGAAAGAGGTTAGTTTTTGCTCTTCGTTCACATGTTACTAGATCTATTTTGATATCTGTTGTCACTGCAGATTTGTCATATATTTCTTTGCTTATGGTGTTGCAGCTTAAGGAGGAGATGAAAATAGGAATTAATGTAAATCCGAATCTCTTCGCGTTGGGATGTTCTCCGGATTTGGGTCAAGAAATACACAGCATGCATAGTTAATGGGGTTCGATTTGGCACTACCAGCCGTGATACGAATAAGAAGACAGAGAACAGTGGAATCATGTTACCCGGTGCCAGAAAATCCCACAAACAATGATTACAGTGATTACTTTGGAACCCTTAAGGAGATTATTTGTTTACAGTACTATGATAACAGGTCCAGTTGTTATTTTTAAAGGTGATTGGTTTATGCAAGGCAAAGATCGGATAAAAAATGATGGGTACTTCAAGAGCATCAATGTGGGAAAGCTCGCTAAGACGAATGATGATTATATTCTGGCTACTCAGGCTAAAAAGGTCTTCTATTTGACTGACAGAGACCTAGCTAATATGGGTTGGAAAATTGTCCAAACATACGACCATCACCATTTCTTCAATATTAGTGAAAATGAAGGTGTCAGATATGATGCAGATGCCTATCAAGAGTAGGAACAAGCTGGTCAGCAACAAGGACATGTCACATACGTTGTAGGAACGGAACGAGTCATACCTACTGCAAATTTAAGAACAGAGCCACTCCGCCGTACTCCAGTGGTTATGATTGACCTGATGAACAAATCTGAAAGCCTGGTTGATAATGACAATGGAGATGAAGTTGATGACACACGTAACAATTACGTAGATGAGCATGACCCTTTTCCAGATATCGACGGTGATGAGGAGTAGCTTTTCCCATTGTATAAGTAATCATCTTGTTGCAATATGGCTAAACTTGCTTACCATGTCTGAAACTTATGTAATTTTCCCTTATGATGCCTAAAGCATGTGAGACTAGATCATTTCATATGCTTATCACATAGTATACTGTCATTGCCTAATGCACTGTCGCATTAATTGATCATCAATGGAGGTTATATGTTTATCACATACTAGTATGGTGGCATTGCCTGATGCATTGTCGCATTAATTGATCATCAATGGAGGTTCTTACTTGACAACAGGTGGTGCAAAATACTACCTCCGTCCAGTTCATAGGGCTTGCACGGACAACAGTTGCTTGCTATCATCCGGGACCATAATGTTGATACCATACGAAAATATATTGCATTATCTATGTAATGATATTGATTTTGTATTTTGCACGTTAATGATTTTTGGTAAAAACATAGTCAAACTTGACATAGTTTGATTTTCTTAAAATAGGTCTCCTTTGATTCATATGATAGGAAAATCATTTTAATCATTAGAGCACGTGTCCAACAGATGATGTATTTGTCAAAAAACAGTTATATAAATCACATTAGCCCCAAAAAAATGAGCAAAAGCAGATGATGTAATGTACAAAACGTCCCTAAAAAAATTACATTGCGATGTATAATTTGCACCACATGATGCAAATATACATAACCTGCAATGCCCAGCCACCGGGCAATTCCGGAGCTTGCTGCTCTTCCCACGGGGCGCCAGCAGTAGCGGCGCATAGTTTGCCCTTGCTCGCGCGCTAATTTCTCCTCTCGCTCGATGTGTTTCTGGGTAGAACAGAAGGTTGACTTGCTGCTGGGGCATTGTTGACCCGTTAGATACCAACGAATGGTGGATTTAGAGCCTCCGGGCACGCTGTGCCCTGCCCACGTCAGGGCACTGGATCTCAGTCCCGCCTCCGCGCCCTGCTGGCAGTCGGTCATTAATCCTGTTACAAATTCAGGAGTTTTGCTTTTGAAACAAATATCATTTCTGGTTTTATATATTAAGAAAATATTTACATCTATGCGAAAAACTAATCATGTAGTATTACAAAAATGGATGGCTAGATACAGTTTCCATTAAATATAAACATACCCAGGTGAGAGAATTAGCGATGCAGACGGACAAATCTCTTTCGTGCAGTGTCACCGAAATGGGTCACTCCCGACATGGCTGAGCAAAAACAAAACAACTATTTTATATGTACAATGGAAATGCAGAAAACCCAGTTCATCGGCAGTTTGGCACGACGGCCGGTAATACAATGATTTATACCTTGAGTCGGCGGGAAGTCGGGATCTGGAACATCTGGTACAGTTCCTCCCGTGGATCGACCCACCGGCGACGAACCGTTGCGCGCACGACTCGCCCTCCTCATTGACTACCTGGCCACCTCCTCCGCGCCACCATATCTCGCGACGGTAACACGAGGAAGGGCGCGAGGAAGAGCCGTCGTGCCCGCGCACACGCCGAATGAGCCCTGGCGCCGGAACTTGCGACTGAGGCAACAGATCAACGTCTGCGCGAGCAGCGCCGCCAAGTCTAATCGTGAGAGTGGGAAGAGAGCGAAGGGCTAGGGTTACATGGTAGTCCAACTAATTAAATGTCTATATGAGATATTTCCAAGTCGGCCCTCCACAGTGTGGCCGATGACCCAAAAGGACAAAACTCAAAAGGTTGGCACCTAAGCAGCGAAGCCCTCACACCAAAATTGGGCACCGGCCACCACAATATAGTTAATGTATGTACAGTAATGCGCATCTATGGATTAGAAAATTTGCCCGAGCCAATCTATCTTGCCATTAGTTTATTCGGGAGCTATATACACGTGACTTCGTGTCCGATATATGTTCTATGCCTTCTCCATCTATACGCCTCTGTGCTAATTAATTTTATCCCAATGCCTACATCCAGACCAAACCTCTGTCATTGCAGTTGTTACTCACCTCAACCATTGGAGCCCAAACACAAGAGCGAGCTTAATCTCAACCAGAGAGGCCTCTTTCTCATCGTTAGCTATCTACAACTTGTTGTCTTACTAAGACCGTGCTAGGATGAGCAAAGGGGATAAGGAAGAAAAGATAAAAAAATTATGGTGGGGCCTACAAGCAGGAGAGCTTGCCCAAACCCAGTACATGACGTAGGTACCAGACCAAAATATTTTTCATTGTCTATGTTTTGATATTAATTTTCTATTTTGCATGATAATGACTTTTGGTAAAATCTTAGTTTACCTTGACATAGTTTGACTTTCTAAAAATGATACTATAAACCTTACGCTTTGGGATGGAGGTAGTAGTATTTAGCATAATTTGGTTTCTTATACTACATGCACTTAACTCATTGGAGGTGGAAATGTTGAAGAGGTGAGAGATGGTCGATGACAGTTTCCCAATGTAATAATAAAATCCTTAATATGCCTTGAAAACCCAAAAGTACGCTCTTTCTAGGATGGAGGCAGTATGAGGTAATGCGCCCACACGCTGTCCATCTGCCCGTTCGTGCTATGTCTCCCAAATCTCGAAATATCATCAGTTATCCATTTCACGTCCCTACTTCTCCCTCTCTCCGCGGACTAGGAAAAAACCCTCTCTTTGCTTCCCCTTCCCATTCCACCGATGGAGAACCCAACCGACGCCATCGACGTAGCGTAAGCGAAGGCCGCGTGGCTGGCCTTAGCCGCAGAGGAGGCGGCCAGAGCCGCAACCGCAGAACGCATGGCCGCAAGGGCGGCGATCATCGACGCAGCGGATGCCAAAGACGAAGCGGAGGCCATTGCCGAAGGTCAGGCCATCGGTCGCTCATCGGCATCCAATGATGTTGGTAGATGTGTCCACTCTCTTGGGAAGCATCCGCTAGATGACGAGGACGAGGTTGATCTCATCTTTGAGCCGCCGCCGCCGACCTTCGATGAGAATATCATCGACGCCGACGAGGAAGTATGTTCTGATTCACCTCTCTCCCTTATTCAACATAGCCCTGGATCGATTTGTGTTATGGTCTCTCCCTTGTTGTTTTTTTTGCGCTATAGGATTTTGAATTAGCGTCAGAATCTTTTTAGGATTCATATTCAATATTAGTTGCAACTGCTACATGTTTGCTTCACCTGTTTATTTGGCATGTATCAGGTTGCTACTGATGATGTTGACAACGATGTTGAGTCGCGTCATAGGAAGGCCAATGCCACTCTCAACAAGCTTAATGCGAGGAAGTTCGACAAGTATTGGAGTGAACCCTGGACTGGTGCCAGGGACAGCTGCCCCTTCTGCACAAGGAGCATAAAGGTGGACTTTCAAAGCGTCCTGCAGCATGCCGAAGGTTGTGCGTCCAGCTGTGTCAATGTTGGGGAAACTGTTAACCGATCCAGCTTCATAACTAACCACATGGCCTATAGGCTATTCCTAAAGAAGATATTGAACCAAGCTATCGAGATCGGTCGTGTGCCTCCTCCCAAGCCCAAGGCATCGAATGTTAAAGGTATGGTCAGCAAGAAGTAGAAGAAGTAGGACCGAGAGGAGCCGACATGAAGAAGATGGTAAATAACTGGTGTGCATGTTTGTCTCTGCTACTGCTTCAAAAGCAGCATATTTTGTTGAACTTTGTTTATGTTTGCTGCTCAGCAGCGTTTGTGGTGAACCTATAAGCTTAATTAGGGGTTGTTGAACTATTTGTGTTGAACCTTGCTTAATTAGGTTGTGTTGAACTCTGTTTGTGTTGCGTGGGAAGTGGGGCATGATGCTACCCTGAATTTGCGGGACCCCCAAAAAATTTGCAAATACGAGCGATGCATCCAAAAGGAACAAACTTGTCCCCTCAGTTTTATTTCAAATTTAATTGGGAGAAAGGGTACATGAAATACAATTCAAAGAAAAGGTAAATACGTGGACATGCCCCCAAAGATGTGTAGAAGGCAAAAACAATTAATGGCCAAACATGCGTGTGCGCTGCATCCAAGTAGAACACATAGCAGACACCGATAGTTCGACCTATATTTAAAATCAAACCAAAGATGGTTCGACAAAATCATAAAATGGCAAAGCAAAGCAATAAGTCAAAAATTTGTGATGTACTATACATCCGTTAGGGATATTACAAGGCAGACAAGTATACTTATGTTGTAAAATTGACCAACATAATAGATGATATATATTACACAAAATATACGATTAAAAAGTTCCAATGGTCTAGTTCGTAATGATATAATTATTGTGCCGTAAAATTCATATTATATCGTAATTAAATTGATGATCTAGGGATGTGTGCTGGCATTATAATCCCGAACGGAGGGAGTAAGCACTCTAGCTATGAAAAATACCAAACAGTGCATACCAAAATTATATTTAAAGGAATACTAGTTCAACTTATTTAATTTTATATTACTAGGCCAAAATCTAACCCCGTAGTTGATTTTTTTGAACTTGATCTGTAGTACTGGGCAAAACACTAGTTTCACCTATTTAATCATAGATTCGTAGGTCGATTTTTTTTCTTTTTTATTATTACTATGCGGAACATGTGTGTTTGCATGTCCAGTGAAACTCGGAGGAAGAGGGACCACACGGAAGGAGACGAAGGGAGAGCAGTAACGGGGCCGCTGTTATTTATGGTGTCTCCCCTTTTTCGGGTGATGTTGGCTGTTGTGCAGGGTTTGTCAGTGCGCAACAGGTGCGAGCGAGCCAGTCGAGCGATGGTGCTTACTCGTTGGGAAAATCAAGTAGATGGTAATGTCACGTTTAGGGCAAAACTTGCCCTCCTTGGGCAAATCAAGTAGATGGGAATGTCAGGTTTAGGGCAAAACATATCCTCCTTGGGCAAATCAAGTAGATGAGAATGTTAGAATGAGATAGATTTTTCTTTTATGAGAGAGCGATAACCGAATGATCCTGAAGGAACCAGACTTACAAGACGCATCACAACACAGTTTAAAACATGACACAAAATAAACATGACACAAAATAAACATCTAAGTACATGGTGGACCCCAGGCTAAAAACAAGTAATGCGATCGGGTCCTCAACAGCCACCGCCCGGATTGATCCTCGTCTCAGCTGGGGACGAACCACTTGGCGCGACCGAATCGCCATGGCTACAGAGCCTGCACAACATGGCCTCTGAGCTGAGCTAGAAACGCTCTGCCAAAACCGGCAGCAAGCGAATGTGGATGATTGGAGAGAGAGAGGGGGAGAGAGAGAGAAAGAGTCTTGATGGGAGTTTGTGTACCTACCGCACGTGAGTTGTGCTCACTAAAGTGTGGGACCTCACGCATAGGAACCACACGTAAGTGACAAACCTATTGGGTAGCGGATTGAAAAAAATACACGGAACCGGAGTGGGTAGATGAAGTACAGTTGAAACAAGAAATTGAAAAAATACAGATGCATCGAGTGAGTACTGCGTAAAAGATAGTGCTGGCCTCTGGAGAATCATTTGTCAGCTGGGAAGCGGGGTTGGACTCCAGAAGAAAAAAAGCTAAACATTTAAATGGTAACAATAGTTTATTCCAGAACCTGATGCGCATGACAGATGAAAGGGCCCCACAACCTGACCACCCACTAACATGGTTGTCTCGCAATGGACTCATCGGCCATGCCGGTGTCGAACCAAGCCCACCTCTCTCTCTCTCTCTCTCTCTCTGACAAAGGCAGCTCTGTAGTACGCTGCTTGCTTGCGCCGAAAGCAATATTAGCATGGAGTGCTAATATGTGTAATAGTGTGGACAGTGAAAATAAGAAACCTTTAATAGGGTAATAAAAAAAACATATTTTATTCACAGAACGGACTATCGTATACGAAGATTCATAGCTTTCAAGCCAAATGACATAGTTATGGCCATATTTTTGGCATAGCTTGGTATAACGTGCCCGAATTCTGCATGGTGGTGCATCTTGACATTCCCAACAATGTTGCAAACTAAAATTTTAAACTTTTTGGTATAAAGAAAATAATTTTTCAATTTCTATATGACGAAATAGGTTCATTTTGTGAATGAGATACAAAAAATACTATCCCAAAAGGTACCTCTATATTTTTAGGTAAAGTAGGCCACATTTCAGTGGCAATTGACAACTATTACGAATTTTAATGATTCGTAGCTAGTTTCACGCATTTAAATGACTTTATGCCGATTTATTGAAAGTAATTCAAATTAGAACTGTAGGTGTATTTTAACTTGGTTCTACAAGTCCCGAAAAATCTTATTTAGATACATATTACTTATTACATAGTGAAACAGATGATAGTGCTGAAATATTCAACCCCTTTCTATGAATAATCATGTAGACCATTGTGACCCAGTTTTGAAATAATTAAAAGAAAATGAAGAAAACCTCAAAAAATGAAATCCTTTCGCATGGAGTGCTAATATCTGCAATAGTTGATAGTGAAAATAAGAAACCTATAATAGGGTAATAAAAAACAGATTTTATTCACAGAACGGACTATCGTGTACGAAGATTCCTAGCTTTCAATCCAAATGACATAGTTATGGCCATATTTGTGGCATTGCTTGTTATAACGTGCCCAATTTGTGCATGGTGGTGCATCTTAACGTTCCCAACAATGTTCCAAACTAGATTTTTCAACATTTTGGTATAAAGAAAATCATTTTTCATTTTAAATAACAAAATAGGTTTATTTTGTGAATGATACAAAAAATACTGTTCCAAATGGTACCTCTACATGTTTGAAAGTCCACTTCATATTTTACAAAGATCAATATGCTTTGGGAAGTTCACTTCATTTTCTTGGAAGTTCGATCACTTCATTTTCTTGGAAGTTCGATCATTTCGTGTTTTTCGGAATTTCACTTCATTTTTTTCGAACTTCACTTCATATTTTTTGGAAATTCACTTCGTTTGTTCAGAAGTTTAATTCATTTTTTTTGAAGTTCACTTCATTTTTGGGAAGTTTACTTCATTTTTTGGAAGAATAAATACATAAACCGTTGGGGATTGCATGCAGTGTCATGCCACACACTTCGATCTGGCGCACAAAAATTCATACAAACCAAAGTTTGTTTGATTCCACCACATAAAATTGAGGTATATACATATGGGTGGATATGCGTTACATGCATTTCTTATGAAATTTAGTGTAATTGATTCATTTTAAAAATACTAGCTAGTACGAAAATCAATCCTAGAAATAAAATAACCATACTAGAAAAACTTCCGATCCTACTCCCTCCGATTCACACTACTTGATGCTAAAATGGATGTATCTATAACTAAAATGTGTCGAGATACATCTATATTAGCATCAAGTAATAAGAATCGGAGCACTATAAGGTTTATCCTACGAATTTCCAATACAAATGGTTTTAATCAAAATGGTTGGTTTATGCAATTTCCTACGCAGGTGAGCAATGACAGCGCAAGCCTGTGCTGACAAATCTATAGGGACACCAGTCAACATCACCCAAAAAGGTGATGCATGTCTCCCGCTGTTATCACCAGGATTTAACCGCGATCAGGAGGTGGGCCGCGATCAAGATGGGCTTGGAAGATTACATATGGAAGATCTATGAAGCGGCCTTGCACGGAGAATTTGGGCTAGTTAGCCCGTGTATCTTAGTATAATAGATTGTGTATCGATTTAGAAGTTAGAGTTTATCTCGTGCACGGTTTAGTGCACGCCCACATTAGAAAGTCCCTGGACTATAAATATGTACCTAGGGTTTATGGAATAAACAACAACTCACGTTCAACCCCAAAACAAACCAATCTCGGCGCATCGCCAACTCCTTCGTCTCGAGGGTTTCTATCGAGGTAAGCGACATGCTGCCTAGATCGCATCTTGCGATCTAGGCAGCCTAAGCCCACGTTGTTCATGCGTTGCTCGTACTGAAGCGCTTTTGATGGCGAGCAACGTAGTTATCATTAGATGTGTTAGGGTTAGCATTGTTCTTCGTTTAAGCATGCTTACGTAGTGCAACCCTTGCATATCTAGCCGCCCTCGCGCCTATCTCAGGTGTGGGGGCGGCACCCCGCTTGATCATTATTTAGTAGATCCGATCCGTTACGATTGCTCCTTGTTCTACAAGGATTAGTTTAATATCTGCAATAGTTAGGCCTTACAAAGGGGGGGAGGATCCGGTGGCACGTAGGGTGGCGTTCGCAAGTCCTAAACGGGATGTTCCGAGGATCAACTTCATGTTGGTTTTTAGGCCTTGTTTAGGATCGGCTTACGAGCACCGTGCGTGGCCGCGAGGCCTAACTCTGGAGTAGGATGATCCGATTATGCGGTGAAAACCCTAAATCGTCGTAGATCTCATTAGCTTCATCTTGATCAAGCGGGACCACCAAGTATTCGTGCACCCCGTACGGATCATGGGTGGATCGGCTCTTTGAGCCGATTCACGGGATAACTCGAGAGCCGATCGAGGCTCGTATTTAACGTTTACATGTATGCCCTGCAGGGAAACTAAGCGAGGCATCCCCATCACCTTCACGACCGGGTATAGGTCAGGTGGCACGCCCTTGCACTTCGCATCACCGCGTGTGACCGGAAGAGCATTGCGGGCCGTCGCTCGGAGGGTCTCGGCCAGCCGCGGCTCTAGGCTCTTCCCGGCTCTACGGTGTTGACAAGGCCGCTGCCCGCCGGTGGGTTTTGGCGATCAACACATTGCAGCACGCCGGTGGGACAATCGTCTACATCAACCACATCGCCATCTACATCCGAGATGGCGGACGACACGCCGGTCACCTACGGGGATCCGCCTGACGACCTCAAGAAGCAATACAACGAGATCAAGGCCACCCTCGAAGCCGACCTCATCGGCTCTTTTCGAAGAACCCGTTCCCATGGCATCGGATGGAAGGGATTCTCACCGCAAGGTGCGCTCGATGGGATAGACCTCTCTACCCCGTCGGAGGAACGCACCGAGGGTGCACGGCGAGAGATCAACTACCTGGTGGCTCACTCGCTACACCGCCACTACGAGAACTTGGTCAACGTGTTGGAGCGTGTCGCTCTGCGCGTGATCCGAGGAGATCATGAGCCACCGGTACTCGCCGTCGGGACCAGCTCTCGGGACTCATCAAGGAGAGTTGCCACTCCGAGTCCCGTCCACCGCTGCCATATGCGTTGGCGGCACCTGCTGAAGTGCCGACTACACCGGCATTCCTCGTCTACAGGATTGGTGGCGACCCTAGTGACTACCAGTTCTTAATGGAGGCGCCTAAGGAGATCCCTCATGGATACGCGTGCATGTATGTGCCGGATTGTGGTGACGGGGCACTCACAAACCGAGGCCACAACATCGGGGACTCCGGCGAAGACGGGAGGAACGTCGGCGATAGAGCGGACGTGGCTAACTAAATACGCCACACCGACGAAACTCCCGAGCCCGGCTCCTGCGAGATGGCTCGAGCTGGAAAAGCAAACATGGCAGGCCAAGTACGCCACCCGGCGAATCTTCGAGTGCAACTCCTACGGCCAGCACAGGCGGATCAGATCGGTACCATGCGAGAGACCGGTTCGGCATGATGCCGAAAAGAAGGGCGATCGGCTATTCCAAGCCGTACCCCGACAATTACGAGATGATCCCGCTGCCACCTAAATATCGGCTCTCGACTTCTCCAAATTCGGTGGATCAGATGGCTCCGGCTCCATCGAGCACGTCGGCCGATATTTGGCTCAACTAGGACCGGCTTCGGTGTCGGATCAGCTACGCGTGAGGCTCTTTTCACGGTCCCTCACGGGATCGGCTTTGGATGGTACACCTCTTTGCCAGCAAACTCCATCCGGTCTTGGAAGCAATTGGAAGAACAGTTCCATATGCAATACCATTCGAAGCTTCCGAGTCCGGCATTGCCGATCTAGCACAACTACGTCGAAGCGCGGGAAACGGTGACGAGAATACATCCGAGCGCTTCGAGAATCTTAGGAACCGATGTTATTCGGTTCGTATAGCTGAAAAGGAAGCGATCGAGTTGGCGTAGCGGGCCTTGCAACACAGCTCAAGGACATGGCCTCCCAAGCAGATTATCCCTCGGCTGGCGCACATGGTTCGAAACTATCGGCATATGAACGAGCGCCACCCCGACCTCGTACCAAGACAAGTTCAAGCGTGCGGTAGTTATGGTCGATACGAGAGGAAGATGAAGTGCCTGCGGGAGACCAAGAAATAGCGATGGGCTGAGTGGACTCGGGGAGGAACCCCGTGGCCTGCAAATGGGTAAAGCCACCGGGGCCGCCCGGGGATTTGATTTTGACGTAACCAAGGCCGAACAAATCTTCGACCTCCTGCTCAAGGAGAAACGAGTTGACGATTCCTGAAGGTCTCAAGTTCCCCACGGCGAAAGAGCTAAACGGAAAGCCGTACCGCAAATTCCACAACTCGCTTTCCCATGCCACCAACGACTGCCGGGTGTGGCGTCGGCACATCCAAGCGGCGATAGAGAAGGGGCGGCTAATTTTCAACCGATGCGCCATGAAGGTCGACACCCAACCCTTCCCCGCCGTTAACATGGTGGAAATCACCTACCCGAAGGTTGCCAGCACGGGTCCTTCGTTCGGCATCAACATGGTAGGACCTGGAAACCACTCGGCAAAGACGGAGATGAGGGCAGCTGCTCTCATAGCAAGGATACAGAGGAGGCCGCTCCACGCGATCGGCTCCGTCATGATGGCAAGCGCTATGTCACAGAGGGAGAGGTGAAGAATATAAGATATCAGCGACCCCTCTCTGATCACCTCCTCAACAAATATGTGAGTCAGTATGACCAATGCCGACGGTCCAATTACGATGATAGAGGAGATTGTCTGGCTAGAGAAGCCAGAAGTTATCGTCGGCAGGATCGCGATGAAGAGGAGAACGAGCGCCGTGCCACGGAAGCATCAAGGGAGCAAGATGACAACGCCAGACATTGGGACTGCCCCTTCTTCAGACACTGCTGGGATTCAGGAATGAGCCGATTGCCCACGATCGGCAATTGCCTAGAATGCAACAAGAAGAAGAAGGAGGCAGCCAACGTGTCTGTGTTCGAGCGCCTAGGGCCTCTCCCGCCACAAAGCAAACGCGGCCGAGTCACCTCGTTGGGCGGATCTTGAGGATTCGGAAGACGAGGGAGAAGTGGAAGAAGACGAGGTACCACCGGCCAAGGTGGTGCCCCGACGAGCTCAGCCGTTCCCAAAAGCGCAGGGTTCAGCGATTGCGCGGCTCGGAGGAAGCCGAAAGGTTGTACCTGCATACGCTAAGGAAGGCACGGCCCGATCTGGCTGCAAAGGTTCAGCGAACCCTGGATGAAGAGGGTCGTCCACGGAAAATGGAGTGGCGCCCTAAACAGAGGAAAGCCGATGATGAGACATCGGCTGGCACAAACATGGTACTCGTCTTGCCGACGGATCTTAGTGCTCCACAACTCTACGGTGCACTCAAGGTGGACGACAGACAAGCGCATCAAGTCGAGGTCGGGTTGGTTTTATCCAGCTCTAACCGAATAGCAAGACTAGACCAATGAGCAAACCAGGCGAGGCTGATCCTTGTGATCGGCCCCAAAAAACTTATGAAGGGAACTTACAAAACCTTCAACGAGCAAGCAACGTGGAGGCCGATTCCAGCAATCGGCCAAAATTATCCTCACCCACCTTTCTGCCTGGGTTCAACATGTTATCCAACAGAGCCGATACCATCAATTCTCTTGACAGAATCGGCTCGGGGGGCACCCAGGTATATGAAAATACGAGGATATGCAACGGAAGCATCTCATCTTCTGGTGATGGGTATTGGAATATGGGGGCCGATGCACGGGTCGGCCGTAAAAAAAAAAAAAAAGATAAAAAGTGAAAATTCGAGATTTTTCGAGCACGGCCGATGCGACGAGGCATCGACTTAAGGATATGAAAGCCGATGCATGGCCATCGACTCAAGAGGAGTAAGCTGTTACGATCGGAGGGTCAATGGAGCACAAAAAGGAGATTTTTATGAAGGAACTCCTCGCGAGTTTGGAAGCTCGGATCCTCTCTTCAAGAACAATGTCGGGAGCAGACATGGGCGTGCGGATCGAGGTCAAGGATGGGTTGCATTAGATTCACCAAAGGAAAGAAGCCGATCTAGCCAGCAAGAACTAAAGAAGCTCTGGGGGCAGCTCACCTTGAAGGCTTTCCACTTAGAGAAGCCGATTTGTGTTCAAATCGGCTGGCGCTCGCATAAGGAACTTCCCCACACACGATCAAGCCCGGGTCTATGCAGCTCATTTGTGTATCCTCGTCTCGTTTTGCCTTGGCTGAGACTCGGGGGCAACAGGCCCGGTAGGTGCTCTATTGAAGGACCGATTGAAGTACCATCGGCTGATCTTCGTTGCAACCTTCTTCACAAAGCGATGAACGCTCGCTAAGGAGTTGAAGAATGGAAGGATGAATGTCGAAGGACCGATGCGTTGTTATCGGCTCATTACACATTGGCAAAGGGGACGAATCGGCGAGGTCAGTAGGAGAGGTAAATCGGCTCAATCAAACTCAGAGGAAATCGGCAAAATCAAATTGGGGAACAGTTCTTCATTGATAGGCGAGATTTCTTACATAAAGAGCTAATTGCTCTCAAAAGGAAATACTAGGGGATGCATTGCCCCATCTGCTACTACTGACCCTATGCTAGGGGTCCTATCTACGGGCCGTCACTGCCCTCGCCGTCATCCTCAGAGCTCTCATCGGCGCTGCTGCCGATGGGCTCCTCGTCGCTACTCCCGTAGCCCTCCACGGGGGCTTCGTCCCCGTCTTCGTCGTCGCTGCTGTCGTCGTCCCACCACATGCGAAGGCGTTTCGCTGGTGGGTAGCCCTCGAGGAGTCGTCGTCGTCGTCGTCCTCCTCCTCCTCTTCTTCCTCCACCACCCCTCGGAGGAGGTGAAGTCGTCCCGGGAGAAGCGATCGTCATCGCTCTCCTCCTCCGATTCCCCGTCGGCGAGGAAACGGAGGTCGCTCTCCCCGTCCGTCGAGGACCGGTCGTCCTCGGACCAGATGGAGAAGTCATGGTCTGACTCCTCCCCGGCCGCAATGGCGCGGCGGGTGTTGGCCGCATGGACCGCCGCCGGGTTGTGCTCCGGCGTCGGCTCGCGGGACATGGAGGACTGGCCGGAGGGGTCCGATAGGGCAGAGAGGAGGAAGAAGACATGATGGTGCAGGAGGACTTTTGGACTGCTAATGCGAGGATGCGGAGCGAACTGTTCATAGCGGTTAAATAAAAGGGGATATGGTGAAAATTCAATGCCACGAGCGGTTTCCGAGGAAGTGGTGTTTGAAAGAAAGAGAAAAGACTGCCAAATCACGCGGAGAAGTTGAGAAGGCAAGTCATCATGGTGACGGATACTGCGACGGTTCCGCACGACATGACCCGACGGAAGCGTAATGATTTTGGAAATACCATTTCCAAAACCAGGGGGCATGTGTTATCACCGAGGATTTAACCGCGATCGGGAGGTGGGCCGCGATCAAGATGGGCTTGGAAGATTACATATGGAAGATCTATGAAGCGGCCTTGCACGGAGAATTTGGGCT
Source organism: Lolium rigidum (assembly GCF_022539505.1). NCBI lineage: Eukaryota > Viridiplantae > Streptophyta > Magnoliopsida > Poales > Poaceae > Lolium > Lolium rigidum. The sequence continues at coordinate 262,092,854 of NC_061511.1, forward strand.
AGTTAGCCCGTGTATCTTAGTATAATAGATTGTGTATCGATTTAGAAGTTAGAGTTTATCTCGTGCACGGTTTAGTGCACGCCCACATTAGAAAGTCCCCTGGACTATAAATATGTACCTAGGGTTTATGTAATAAACAACAACTCACGTTCAACCCCAAAACAAACCAATCTCGGCGCATCGCCAACTCCTTCGTCTCGAGGGTTTCTATCAGGTAAGCGACATGCTGCCTAGATCGCATCTTGCGATCTAGGCAGCACAAGCCCCCGTTGTTCATGCGTTGCTCGTATCGAAGCGCTTTTGATGGCGAGCAACGTAGTTATCATTAGATGTGTTAGGGTTAGCATTGTTCTTCGTTTAAGCATGCTTACGTAGTGCAACCCTTGCATATCTAGCCGCCCTCGCGCCTATCTCAGGTGTGGGGGCGGCACCCCGCTTGATCATTATTTAGTAGATCTGATCCGTTACGATTGCTCCTTGTTCTACAAGGATTAGTTTAATATCTCGCAATAGTTAGGCCTTACAAAGGGGGGAGGATCCGGTGGCACGTAGGGTGGCGTTCGCAAGTCCTAAACGGGATGTTCCGAGGATCAACTTCATGTTGGTTTTTAGGCCTTGTTTAGGATCGGCTTACGAGCACCGTGCGTGGCCGCGAGGCCCAACCTGGAGTAGGATGATCCGATTATGCGGTGAAAACCCTAAATCGTCGTAGATCTCATTAGCTTCATCTTGATCAAGCGGGACCACCAAGTATTCGTGCACCCCGTACGGATCATGGGTGGATCGGCTCTTTGAGCCGATTCACGAGGATAACCCGAGAGCCGATCGAGGCTCGTATTTAACGTTTACATGTATGCCCTGCAGAAACTAAGCGAGGCATCCCCATCACCTTCCCGACCAGGTATAGGTCAGGTGGCACGCCCTTGCACTTCGCATCGCCGCGTGTGACCAGAAGAGCATTGCGGGCCGTCGCTCGGAGGGGTCTCAGCCAGCCGCAGCTCTAGGCTCTTCCCGGCTCTACGGTGTTGACAAGGCCGCTGCCCGCCGGTGGGTTTTGGCAGTCAACACCCGCTTCACCCGAGCAGGAAAGGCGCCAGTAAATCTTTCCCTTCTTCTACGCTCCATCTCTGTCCAATCCTGACTTCCCGATTCAAGTTAGAGGGCTACACTCTTGACCTACTGCGGAGCCCACCGTTTTATTGCATGTGTGTTCACAAGCTAAGAATTTCGAAAGAAGAGGACTAATGCGGAGTCTATGTGCAGCTGTATCACCCGACGAGCGGGCCCTACATCATAAGATTTAGAAGGGGATTCTGTGACTTTGCCTTTCTTGACTTTGGTTCATTGCTAGCCGAGTCCCGCACCATGTGCGACCCGCATTTCAGTGACTTAAAGTCAGGGAAATGTTAGAAAGCCAGGGTGAAAGAATATTTTTCCCCAAGATGTGTTCACAAGCTGAGAGTTTCGAGAGAGGTCAAGTACTGCGGAAGCCAATGTGCAGCCTATGAGTAGTGAAACCCATGATAGTGCTGAAATATTCAACCCCTTTCTATGAATAATCATGTCGATCATTTTGACCCGTTTTTGAAATAATTAAAAGAAATGAAGAAAACCTAAAAAAATGAAATCCTTTGGCATGGAGTGCTAATATGTGTACTAGTTCAGAGTGAAATTAAGAAACCTGTAATAGGGTAATAAAAAACATATTTTATTCACTGAACGGACTATCGTGTACAAAGATTCATAGCTTTCAAGCCAAATGACATTGTTGTAGCCATATTTGTGGTATAGCTTGCTATAACGTGCCGGAATTGCGCATGGTGGTGCATCTTGAAATTCCCAACAATGTTGCAAACTAGAATTTTCAACTTTTTGGTATAAAGAAAATCAATTTTCATTTTCTAAATGACAAAGTAGGTTTCTTTTGTGAATGAGATACAAAAAATACTGTTCCAAAAGGCACCTCTACATTTTCTGTTAAAGTAGGCCACATTTCAGTGGCAATTGCCAACTATTACGAATTTTAGTGATTCGAAGCTAGTTTCGCGCATTTAAATGATTTTATGCCGATTTATTGAAAGTAATTCAAATTAGAACTGTAAGTGTGTTATAACTTTGTCCTACAAGTCCCGAAAAATCTTATTTAGATACATATTACTTATTACATAGTGAAACCGATGATAGTGCTAAAATTTTCAACCCCTTTCTACGGATATTCATGTCGACCATTTTGACCCGGTTTTGAAATAATTAAAAGAAAATGAAAAAAACCTGAAAAAATGAAATCCTTAATTTAGCATGGAGTGCTAATATGTGTATTAGTTGAGAGTGAAAATAAGAAACCTGTAATAGGGTAATAAAAACATATTTTATTCACTGAACGGACTATCGTGTATGAAGATTCATAGATTTCAAGACAAATGACATTGTTATGGCCATATTTGTGGCATCGCTTGCTATAACGTGCCTGAATTGCGCATGGTGGTGCATCTTGAAATTCCCAACAATGTTGCAAACTAGAATTTTGAACTTTTTGGTATAAAGATAATCAATTTTAATTTTCTAAATGACGAAGTAGGTTTATTTTGTGAATGAGATACAAAAAATATTATTCCAAAAGGCACCTCTACTTTTTCAGTTAAAGTAGGCCATATTTCAGTGGCAATTGCAACATATTACGAATTTTAGTGATTCGTAGCTAGTTTCAGGCATTTAAATGATTTTGTGCCGATTTATTGAATGTAATTCAAATTAGAACTGTAGATGTGTTATAACTTGGTCCTACAAGTTACGAAAAATCTTATTTAGATACATATTACTTATTACATAGTGAATCCGATGATAGTGCTGAAATATTCAACCCCTTTCTATGGATAATCATGTCGACCATTTTGACCCGGTTTTGAAATAATTAAAAGAAAATGAAGAAAACCTGAAAAAATGAAATCCTTTGGCATGGGGTGCTAATATGTGTACTAGTTGAGAGTGAAATTAAGAAACCTGTAATAGGGTAATAAAAACATATTTTATTCACTGAACGGATTATCGTGTACGAAGATTCATAGCTTTCAAGCCAAATGACATTGTTATGGCCATATTTGTGGCATAGCTTGCTATAACGTGCCCGAATTGCGCATGGTGGTGCATCTTGACATTCCCAACAATGTTGCAAACTAGAATTTTCAACTTTTTGGTATAAAGAAAATTAATTTTCATTCTCTAAATGATGAAGTAGGCTTATTTTGTGAATGAGATACAAAAAATACTGTTCCAAAAGACACCTCTACATTTTTCAGATAAAGTAGGCCACATTTCAGTGGCAATCGCCAACTATTACGAATTTTAGTGATTCGTAGCTAGTTTTGCGCATTTAAATGACTTTATACAGATTTATTGAAAGTAATTCAAATTAGAACTATAGGTGTGTTATAAGTTGGTCCTACAAGTCCCGAAAAATCTTATTTAGATACATATTACTTATTACATAGTGAAACCGATGATAGTGCTGAAATATTTAACCCCCTTCTATGGATAATCATGTCGACCATTTTGACCCGGTTTTGAAATAATAATAAAAATGAAGAAAAACCTGAAAAATGAAATCCTTTGGCATGGAGTGCTAATATGTGTACTAGTTGACAGTGAAAATAAGAAACCTATAATAGGGTAATAAAACATATTTTATTCACTAAACGGACTATCATGTACGAAGATTCATAGCTTTCAAGCCAAATGACATTGTTATGGCTATATTTGTGGTATAGCTTGCTATAACGTGCCCGAATTGCGCATGGTGGTGCATCTTGACATTCCCAACAATGTTGCAAACTAGAATTTTCAACTTTTTAGTATAAAGAAAATCAATTTTCATTTTCTAAATGACGAAGTAGGTTTATTTTGTGAATGAGATACAAAAAATACTGTGCCAAAAGGCAGCTCTATATTTTTCAGGTAAAGGAGGCCACATTTCTGTGGCAAATGCCAACTATTACGAATTTTAGTGATTTGTAGCTAGTTTCGCGCATTTAAATGACTTTATGCCGATTTATTGAAAATAATTCAAATTAGAACTGTAGGTGTGTTATAACTTGGTCCTACAAGTCCCAAAAAATCTTATTTATATACATAGTGCTGATATATTCAACCCCTTTCAATGGATAATCATGTCGACCATTTTGACCTGGTTTTGAAATAATGAAAAGAAACTGAAGAAAACCTGAAAAAATGAAATCCTTTGGCATGGAGTGCTAATATGTGTACTAGTTGACAGTGAAAATAAGAAACATGTAATAGGGTAATAAAAACATATTTTATTCACTGAATAGACTATCGTGTATGAAGATTCATAGCTTTCAAGCCAAATGAAATTGTTATGGCCATATTTGTGGCATAGCTTGCTATAACGTGCCTGAATTGCGCATGGTGGTGCATTTTGAAATTCCCAACAATGTTGCAAACTAGAATTTTCAACTTTTTGGTATAAAGAAAATAAAATTTCATTTTCTAAATGACGAAGTAGGTTTATTTTGTGAATGAGATAGAAAAAATACTGTTCCAAAAGGCACCTCTACATTTTCGGTTAAAATAGGTGAAAATTCGGTGGCAATTGCCAACTATTACGAATTTTAGTGATTCGTAGCTAGTTTCGTGCATTTAAATGATTTTATGCTGATTTATTGAATGTAATTCAAATTAGAACTGTAGGTGTGTTATAACTTGGTCCTACAAGTCCCGAAAAATCTTATTTAGATATATATTATTTATTACATAGTGAATCCGATGATAGTGCTGAAATATTCAACCCCTTTCTATGGATAATTATGTCGACCATTTTGACCCGGTTTTGGAAATAATTAAAACAAAATGAAGAAAACCTGAAAAAATGAAATCCTTTGGCATGGAGTGCTAATATGTGTACTAGTTGAGAGTGAAATTAAGAAACACTGTAATAAGGTAATAAAAACATATTTTATTCACTGAACAGATTATCGTGTACGAAGATTCATAGCTTTCAAGCCAAATGACATTGTTATGGCCATATTTGTGGCATAGCTTGCTATAACGTGCCCGAATTGCGCATGGTGGTGCATCTTGACATTCCCAACAATGTTGCAAACTAGAATTTTCAACTTTTTGGTATAAAGAAAATCAATTTTCATTTTCTAAATGATGAAGTAGGTTTATTTTGTGAATGAGATACAAAAAATAATGTTCCAAAAGGCACCTCTACATTTTTCAGGTAAAGTAGGCCACATTTCAATGGCAATTGGCAACTATTACAAATTTTAGTGATTCGTAGCTAGTTTCGAGCATTTAAATGACTTTATGCCGATTTATTGAAAGTAATTCAAATTAGAACTGTAGGTGTGTTATAACTTGGTCCTACAAGTTCCAAAAAATATTATTTAGATACATATTACTTATTACATAGTGAAACCGATGATAGTGATCAAATATTTAACCCCTTTCTATGGATAATCATGTCGACAATTTTGACCTGGTTTTGAAATAATTAAAAAAATAAAGAAAACCTGAGAAAAATGAAATCATTTGGCATGGAGTGCTAATATGTGTACTAGTTGACAGTGAAAATAAGAAACCTGTAATAGGGTAATAAAACATATTTTATTCACTGAACGGACTATCATGTACGAAGATTCATAGCTTTCAAGCCAAATGACATTGTTATGGCTATATTTGTGGTATAGCTTGCTATAACGTGCCCGAATTACGCATGGTGGTGCATCTTGACATTCCCAACAATGTTGCAAACTAGAATTTTCAACTTTTTGGTATAAAGAAAATCAATTTTCAATTTCTAAATGACGAAGTAGGTTTATTTTGTGAATGAGATACAAAAAATACTGTTCCAAAAGATACCTCTATATTTTTCAGGTAAAGGAGACCACATTCTGTGGCAATTGCCAACTATTACGAATTTTAGTGATTCGTAGATAGTTTCGCGCATTTAAATGACTTTATGCCGATTTATTAAAAGTAATTCAAATTAGAACTGTAGGTGTGTTATAACTTGGTCCTACAAGTCCCAAAAAATCTTATTTAGATACATATTACTTATTACATAGTGAAACCGATGATAGTACTGGAAATATTTAACCCCTTTCTATGGATAATCATGTCGACCATTTTGACCCGATTTTGAAATAATTAAAAGAAAATGTAAAAAACCTGAAAAAATGAAATCCTTTGGCATGGAGTGCTAATATGTGTACTAGTTGACAGTGCAAATAAGAAACATGTAATAGGGTAATAAAACATATTTTATTCACTGAACAGACTATCATGTACAAAGATTCATAGCTTTCAAGCCAAATGACATTGTTATGGCCATATTTGTGGCATAGCTTGCTATAACGTGCTCGAATTGCGCATGGTGGTGCATCTTGACATTCCCAACAATGTTGCAAACTAGAATTTTCAACTTTTTAGTATAAAGAAAATCAATTTTCATTTTCTAAATGACGAAGTAGGTTTATTTTGTGAATGAGGTACAAAAAATACTGTTCTAAAAGACACCTCTACATTTTTCATGTAAAGTAGGCCACATTTCAGTGGCAATTGCCAACTATTACAAATTTTAGTGATTCGTAGCTAGTTTCGCGCATTTAAATTACTTTATACCGATTTATTGAAAGTAATTCATATTAGAACTGTATGTGTGTTATAACTTGGTCCTACAAGTCCCGAAAAATCTTATTTAGATACATATTACTTATTACATAGTGAAACCGATGATAGTGCTGAAATATTCAACCCCTTTCTATGGATAATCGTGTCAACCATTTTGATCCGGTTTTGAAATAATTAAAAGAAAATGAAGAAAATCTGAAAAAATGAAATAATGAAATCCTTTGGCATGCAGTGCTAATATGTGTACTAGTTGACAGTGAAAATAAGAAACCTGTAATAGGGTAATAAAAACATTTTTTATTCACTGAACGGACTATCATGTACGAAGATTCATAACTTTCAAGCCAAATGACATTGTTATGGCCATATTTGTGCCATAGCTTGCTATAACGTGCCCAAATTGCGCATGGTGGTGCATCTTGACATTCCCAATAATATTGCAAACTAGAATTTTCAACTTTTTAGTATAAAGAAAATCAATTTTCATTTTCTAAATGACGAAGTAGGTTTATTTTGTGAATGAGGTACAAAAAATACTGTTCCAAAAGACACCTCTACATTTTTCATGTAAAGTAGGCCACATTTCAGTGGCAATTGTCAACTATTACAAATTTTAGTGATTCGTAGCTAGTTTCGCGCATTTAAATGACTTTATGCCGATTTATTGAAAATAATTCAAATTAGAACTGTAGGTGTGTTATAACTTGGTCCTACAAGTTCCGAAAAATCTTATTGAGATACATATTGCTGATATATTCAACCCCTTTCAATGGATAATCATGTCGACCATTTTGACCCGGTTTTGAAATAATGAAAAGAAACTGAAGAAAACCTGAAAAAATGAAATCCTTTGGCATGGAGTGCTAATATGTGTACTAGTTGACAGTGAAAATAAGAAACATGTAATAGGGTAATAAAAACATATTTTATTCACTGAATAGACTATCGTGTATGAAGATTCATAGCTTTGAAGCCAAATGACATTGTTATGGCCATATTTGTGGCATAGCTTGCTATAACGTGCCTGAATTGCGCATGGTGGTGCATTTTGAAATTCCCAACAATGTTGCAAACTAGAATTTTCAACTTTTTGGTATAAAGAAAATAAAATTTCATTTTCTAAATGACGAAGTAGGTTTATTTTGTGAATGAGATAGAAAAAATACTGTTCCAAAAGGCACCTCTACATTTTCAGTTAAAATAGGTGAAAATTCAGTGGCAATTGCCAACTATTACGAATTTTAGTGATTCGTAGCTAGTTTCGTGCATTTAAATGATTTTATGCTGATTTATTGAATGTAATTCAAATTAGAACTGTAGGTGTGTTATAACTTGGTCCTACAAGTCCCGAAAAATCTTATTTAGATATATATTATTTATTACATAGTGAATCCGATGATAGTGCTGAAATATTCAACCCCTTTCTATGGATAATTATGTCGACCATTTTGACCCGGTTTTGGAAATAATTAAAACAAAATGAAGAAAACCTGAAAAAATGAAATCCTTTGGCATGGAGTGCTAATATGTGTACTAGTTGAGAGTGAAATTAAGAAACCTGTAATAAGGTAATAAAAACATATTTTATTCACTGAACAGATTATCGTGTACGAAGATTCATAGCTTTCAAGCCAAATGACATTGTTATGGCCATATTTGTGGCATAGCTTGCTATAACGTGCCCGAATTGCGCATGGTGGTGCATCTTGACATTCCCAACAATGTTGCAAACTAGAATTTTCAACTTTTTGGTATAAAGAAAATCAATTTTCATTTTCTAAATGATGAAGTAGGTTTATTTTGTGAATGAGATACAAAAAATAATGTTCCAAAAGGCACCTCTACATTTTTCAGGTAAAGTAGGCCACATTTCAATGGCAATTGGCAACTATTACAAATTTTAGTGATTCGTAGCTAGTTTCGCGCATTTAAATGACTTTATGCCGATTTATTGAAAGTAATTCAAATTAGAACTGTAGGTGTGTTATAACTTGGTCCTACAAGTTCCAAAAAATATTATTTAGATACATATTACTTATTACATAGTGAAACCGATGATAGTGATCAAATATTTAACCCCTTTCTATGGATAATCATGTCGACAATTTTGACCTGGTTTTGAAATAATTAAAAAATAAAGAAAACCCGAGAAAAATGAAATCATTTGGCATGGAGTGCTAATATGTGTACTAGTTGACAAGTGAAAATAAGAAACCTGTAATAGGGTAATAAAACATATTTTATTCACTGAACGGACTATCATGTACGAAGATTCATAGCTTTCAAGCCAAATGACATTGTTATGGCTATATTTGTGGTATAGCTTGCTATAACGTGCCCGAATTACGCATGGTGGTGCATCTTGACATTCCCAACAATGTTGCAAACTAGAATTTTCAACTTTTTGGTATAAAGAAAATCAATTTTCAATTTCTAAATGACGAAGTAGGTTTATTTTGTGAATGAGATACAAAAAATACTGTTCCAAAAGATACCTCTATATTTTTCAGGTAAAGGAGACCACATTCTGTGGCAATTGCCAACTATTACGAATTTTAGTGATTCGTAGCTAGTTTCGCGCATTTAAATGACTTTATGCCGATTTATTAAAAGTAATTCAAATTAGAACTGTAGGTGTGTTATAACTTGGTCCTACAAGTTCCAAAAAATCTTATTTAGATACATATTACTTATTACATAGTGAAACCGATGATAGTACTGAAATATTTAACCCCTTTCTATGGATAATCATGTCGACCATTTTGACCCGATTTTGAAATAATTAAAAGAAAATGTAAAAAACCTGAAAAAATGAAATCCTTTGGCATGGAGTGCTAATATGTGTACTAGTTGACAGTGCAAATAAGAAACATGTAATAGGGTAATAAAACATAATTTATTCACTGAACAGACTATCATGTACAAAGATTCATAGCTTTCAAGCCAAATGACATTGTTATGGCCATATTTGTGGCATAGCTTGCTATAACGTGCTCGAATTGCGCATGGTGGTGCATCTTGACATTTCCAACAATGTTGCAAACTAGAATTTTCAACTTTTTAGTATAAAGAAAATCAATTTTCATTTTCTAAATGACGAAGTAGGTTTATTTTGTGAATGAGGTACAAAAAATACTGTTCTAAAAGACACCTCTACATTTTTCATGTAAAGTAGGCCACATTTCAGTGGCAATTGCCAACTATTACAAATTTTAGTGATTCGTAGCTAGTTTCGCGCATTTAAATTACTTTATACCGATTTATTGAAAGTAATTCAAATTAGAACTGTATGTGTGTTATAACTTGGTCCTACAAGTCCCGAAAAATCTTATTTAGATACATATTACTTATTACATAGTGAAACCGATGATAGTGCTGAAATATTCAACCCCTTTCTATGGATAATCGTGTCAACCATTTTGATCCGGTTTTGAAATAATTAAAAGAAAATGAAGAAAATCTGAAAAAATGAAATCCTTTGGCATGCAGTGCTAATATGTGTACTAGTTGACAGTGAAAATAAGAAACCTGTAATAGGGTAATAAAAACATTTTTTATTCACTGAACGGACTATCATGTACGAAGATTCATAACTTTCAAGCCAAATGACATTGTTATGGCCATATTTGTGCCATAGCTTGCTATAACGTGCCCAAATTGCGCATGGTGGTGCATCTTGACATTCCCAATAATATTGCAAACTAGAATTTTCAACTTTTTAGTATAAAGAAAATCAATTTTCATTTTCTAAATGATGAAGTAGGTTTATTTTGTGAATGAGGTACAAAAAATACTGTTCCAAAAGACACCTCTACATTTTTCATGTAAAGTAGGCCACATTTCAGTGGCAATTGTCAACTATTACAAATTTTAGTGATTCGTAGCTAGTTTCGCGCATTTAAATGACTTTATGCTGGGAGGTTGCGCTGCTGAGAATGGGATGACGGTCCAGGAGTCTAATCTTTCTTTGTTCTTCTTTCCTACCACCAATTTAATTAGCTTCACGAATTAACATGCAATGGTATCCAGGTGAGATTTGTTGTTGCTGATAATCAATTTTGCATCAGTGAAGCCAACGCTAAGATTCTGATCTGGTAGCTAGCAGCTTATATCTTGCATTAGGCTGGACTTTGGATCTCCGGTAAGATGGCATACCAATTAATTTCTGCTATATTTCTTCTACCATATAGCCAGGCATTGTTATACATCAGATTACATGATGTACAGAACTGCAGATTAGAAATATGATGGACTGACTTGACGATGTTTAATATAAATGGACTCGACCCTGTTATTGTTCTATTATTTATGCAGTCCTAGGTTTCATAAATTTCTTGAAGAAATTGTATGGAGACTGTCCGCGTGGTGTTCTTCAAGGACAAAATTAGCATGTTGGCATTGTTTCTGTAACTAAGCTGAATTGGCATTGTTTCTGTTCATTAAACCGAAGTTGGCACTGTTTCAGTGTTTCTTTAACTTAGTTGAATTGGCATTGTTTCACGAGAGAATGTGCATCATCAACATGTAAGGTAGGTGATTAAAGAAATAATACTGATTGTAATGTAAGTTGGAATATTGAACTACAATGTTTTCCTTGATGTGCAGACAACGGAGGGGATTAATGAAATTAGTCTGAGTCCAATGGAGGCTTTATCAGTCGATGCACCATTCAATCTCCCCTTTGTTTATAAAAGTAGGCTTCTTAGTATAATTTTCTCTTCCATTTCGATGATTTTTTCACATCCAAATATTCTATATAATATAAAATAAGTAGAGTGTTCTGCACCTAAATATCCAAAGTCTTCTCCCTTTCTACTAAAATATATATCTTCATAGGTTTGATTTTGGAACTGTTTTTCTTTCGTTCCCCTTCTAAACCATCGGCATTCTTTTTATACCCATTGACACTTGCTCAAGAATTTTAAAATGTGCATTCTTTTAGTTGCTTTAGAAAATGAGTTTATCTTATTTTCCTGAAGTTTGAATATGGTATAAAGAATCTCATCATTCGTTGTAAAAGCTATACATCATCCTATCATGGATAGATTCTTCTCTGGCAGTCATGCTCTAGATTGGTCTCTACGGTTTTATGCGCGTCCATATGTCATATCCAGTATTTCGAGAGAGACCGGTAAACAATGGTGCGTCCCATTCGCCGCCGCGGCCGTTCCGGCGCCACTAACGTACGGTTTGAGGTATGTAGATGCTGAAGCAAAGAAAAGGCCTTGCAAGAACCACTGGCAGCCGGCGCGGCGAAGCGCGCTGCCCATCTAGTGTAGATTAACTTTCTTTTGAAGTCTTAGACGTGGTGGTCCGGCCCTCTGTCAAGGATACGCAATTTTTTTTTTTGGAGACTGCCTTAGATAGCGATAGCCCTTACGTGTCATCAGTTTATTTTTGTACACATACCCACTTCTTATCTTTTAATCTTAGGCGTCTAAATTAAAATTAATGGTTTATATTTTTTAAGTATATATGGATTAACATGGTGTCTCAAAAAACATTCTTATTTTACTTTTAATATATAACAGATAGATAGATATATTTCCCCACGCCCCAAGTTATTTACCATTTGAAGACTAGTCTTTGACTAATAATAATTGGTTCTAAGAAAGACAGATTTTAGATTTCAATAGCATTTACAGGATAACGATGACCCACAAGTATAGGGGGTGTATCGTAGTACTTTCGATAAATAAGAGTGTCGAACTCAACGAGGAGCAGAAGGTGTTGACAAGCAGTTTCGATGAAGGATTCACTGTAAATGCTCACAGACAAGTATTCAGAGGGTTTTGATGTAACAGATGAATAAAGTACAAGTAAGTAAAATGCGAGAGAAATAATTGCAGCGAGTAGCCCAATCCTTTTTAGCACAAAGGACAAACCGATTTGTTTACTTATAATGACCAAACGTTCTCGAGGACACACGGGATTTTAGTCTAGTGCTTTCGCTACATACAGCTGATTAATCTTCATTGTTTTGATAAGTGTTGTGTGGGTGAACCTATGCTAATGTACCGCCCTTCCTAGGACTAATACATACTTGTGATTATACCCCTTGCAAGCATCCGCAACTACAAGAAAGTACTTAAGATAAATCTAACCACAACCTTAAACTCTGAGATCCTGCGATCCCTCCTGCATCGATATACCAACGGGGCTCAGGTTTCGTCACTCCGGCAACCCCGCAATTGGCAAACGAGTACAAGATGCATTCCCCTAGGCCCATAAATGGTGAAGTATCGTGTAGTCGACGTTCAGACGACACCACTAGAAGAATGACACCACAACTTAAATATCATAACATTGAATATTACTCAACCATAATTCACTACTAACATTTAGACTTCACCCATGCCCTCAAGAACTAAACGAACTACTCACGAGACATCATATGGAACATGATCAGAGGTGATATGATGATGAATAACAATCTGAACATAAACCTTGGTTCAACGGTTTCACTCAATAGCATCAATAACAAGTAGAAATCAATACCGGGAGAGTTTCCCTATCAAACAATCTAGATCAAACCCAAATTGCTACAGCGGTGACGAGGTGCAGCGGTGGAGATGGCGGTGATGATGATGAAGATGATGGTGATGGTGATGGAGATGATGTCCAGCTCGATGGCGGTGACGATGGCGTCGATTTCCCCTCCGGGAGGGAATTTCCCGGCGGATTCCTGCCCGCCGGAGAGCTCTTTTCTCTCCGGTGTTCTCCGCCCGCGAGGCGGCCGTGACTCTTCGCGACCTACCCTCTGGAGCTTAGGTTTTCGGGACGAAGGGTTTCGCGAAGAAAAGGAGGCGAAAGAGGCTGTGGGGCCCCCACACCACAAGGTGGCGCGGCCAGGCCATGGGCCGCGCCGGCCTGTGGTGTCCTCTCAGCTCCCCCTTCTGGCCTTCTCCGTCATCTGGAAAAATAGGATTTTTGGTGAAATTTCCTTCCACAGTTGATCTTCCGAAATATTGCATCCTGACGGTGCTTTTTCCAGCAGAATCCTGGCTCCGGTGCGCGATCTCCAAATAATCATGAAACATGCAAAATAGATGAAATAACATAAGTATTGTGCCCCAATATGAAATATATCAATGAATAACAGCAAATTATGATATAAAATAGTGATGCAAATTGGACGTATCAGATAACAACTTGCAATCGGCAGATAGAACACATCATTAGTTCTCCAAAATCCTGAACGCAACTGAGCTAGAAGGAGAAAATTCGATAAGGTTCACATATCATTGTGGCTACTAACGGAAGGAGATGTGGCAGCTCCCACTCACGAACCTAGGTGGGTGTATGTGAACCCACTTTTTCAAAAGTGGGTTTGTGATGTCAAAATATGTTTCAAAAATCGAAACACAAAATGATTGCAAAGATGATCTCAAACATGTGCCCTGGACATGAGTTTCGTTCTGAAAAAACATTTTATTTTGCCTCGGCAAAAAAATGAAATTTTACAGGGCTATATAGCAGTATATATGTGACGTATTTTGTCTTTTTAGATTCTGAAATAAAAAAGTGATTTCTCTGCGAGAACTTTCTACGCACACATGGAACATGCATACGTACCCCGATATTTTTATTTCAGAATTTTTTCACATTTCGAAAATGCATTTCCAACCTGGGTTCACATGCACCCAGGTTCAACTGGGCTTTTCCTCCCACTCACGAGTTATTTAATCAATCGGCCAAGTGATTCTATTAATGCGTATCTGCTTCCGAGCGGTCGCTGCCGGCGCCGGAGAAGATATTGTAAGCGTGGCCGGAGAACTCCCTTGGGAGCAACACGTCCAGAGTACTAGCCAACGGAGAAGAAGAAGGCATCACATCAGAAGACGCATCCGCGCATAGTAGCGGCGGCGCCGCAGGTCCGCAAGCGACATGGCTCGAGCGGTCAAGCATCGAGGTTAATTCTCTAATCTATCTTTGGGCCGGTGGTTCTTTGCAGTTCAAACTAACCCAGACTTTGATCAGGCTCAGTGGCACGGGCTGATGGACGTCGAATTCGTGTTTAGCCATTTGCTCAAAATTGGAAGCCTACTCAGGCATTGGTTGGGCCATCGGGGGAATTCCGTGAAAGTTACGGGCTAGACGCTGGGATGTGGGGTCCCAAAATTTTGGGGGCCCCGTTCGGTTTGCACTGCTTCGGCAACGGCATCGCTGACGGAGCAGCCAGGCCGGGCAGAGCACGACGAGGTTGTCGTGCTAGATGGGTCCGTGTCGATTCAGGATGTGCCATTGCCGTCGTCGAACTGCTTCTAGTTATGTTTAATTCGTACCCTGGTCTGTAATACGATCGCTTCCAGTACTTTGATCGCGGCAACTTCAGCGGAAAAAAATACTTTTGAATGTGAATTATTTAAATTTTTGTTTGGAGGTGGTTTTAGGGGGCGCGGTTGGGAATGGACAGCGACATCCCCCGTTCAATCAATTTGGTGCCTTTTAAGAGCCGCTTTAGAAGACCTGATTGGAGATACTCTTAGAATCTAGAGAGAGATTTTTTTGCATAAGCTGATGGATGCTTATATTTACACTGCACACGAAAATTGATTGAACAAGTACTCGTAGCTAGGGTCCTAGCCTATTCCTCGGTACGATCCAGATAGCACTCGAACGAACAAAAATACTACTATGAAAAGCTAACTATAAACTTCAGAAAGTTCTGAAGGAAAGGGGGTGGAGGTTAACAAGTACTCGTAGCTAGGACCCTTGCTTGTGCCGAGCCAGCACCATACGCCTTCCGGAGCTCATCTGATGAGTGACAGTCGATGTTGTTCCAAGGAGATTCAGTTGTAGCTGCCGAAGCTTTTGCGGCCGGCCGCTCTCTTCTCTGCTGCGTCCGTGCCCTGGCTCCTCGGCGCGACGAGGTTGCTGATGGTCCTCACAATCTGCCGCTTCAGCTGGCCCCTCTTCAGGGGAGGCCTCTTCTTCTTGGTGCCGGTGCCGTAGTTGCTGCCGATGCCGCTTTTGCTGTGTTGACAGTAGTACTCCATGGCTCAAGCTGCACTCTTTCTTCTACCTCCCTTCTTTCTTGGTTTCTCACTTCTTCGTTTGTCAGTGTTCTGGGTGGTGTCTGGTGTGTGTTTGGGTGAAGACGGCAGGAGAAGGTGAAAAGTATTTATAGGCGAAATGATCTGTGCTACTAGTATGTTAATACCGGTGCCCTTGCCCTTGCCGCACGTGTTATCGGGGGATGGATTGACCATTTCTGGGCCACAATGTTTCTAGCAGTAGCTAACCAGGGAGCTTGCCCTTTGAACCACACGAGTGATAGCTCAGGAGAACGACCGGAATGATGGATTATCAAGGGAGATGGCATGGCGGGGGGAATCTTTGAAGCATCCAAAGACCACTGACCGGGTCAATTCTAGCGCCAATAGAAAATTTCAGGGCTATCGTCTGAACCGAAGATAGTTTCCTGGTGAGCTGATTGAGCATACCACGTGCAGGGTTGCTGCCCGCTTGACTGTATGCTTCCTAGGAGACACTGACAGCCGGGTCACACCTAGAGTCCTAATTTCTGTCAAGCTTCGTGCCTTCATGCACTAGCCAATACAACCAAAATTCACAATATACTTATACACTTCACAATACTCTTTCGTACATGTGACGGGAGAAGAGAATGCCAACACGTGACTAGAAGAAGGAACTCGATACCTTGAGCTTTGATATCATATCAAGCTACGTGCACTAGCCAACACAAACAAAGGTTCGAAGATGGAAAAGGCTACTACAATCGACGTGTACACTTCATGAGCAGTGGTGGAGCTTGGACCAACTCTATGGGGGGGGGGCAAATGTGGTAGGAGGCCAACATCATAGTGTATTTTGTCAAATCGGGGGGGGGGGGGGGGGGGGGGGGTGGTGCCCCCCCCCGAACTACAGTAAGCTCCGCCAGTGTTCATGAGGACTGGTCCATGTATCTGTCCAGCGAAGTATGCTAGCTCGAGGTGTCAGTCGGTGGCTCGCGGAAGGGGACACCCCGATGATCTGCCGGGACAACGAGCCGCCGGCTGCGACCTTGTCCGCTATATGCCTCAGTCTTCTTCTCACGAGATGGTTAGTCGTGCGATGCATGCTGATTAGATGATTAAGAGCATCCATCCGGCTATTGGGGACGCTGGATACAAAAACAGCTCCCATCCTCAGTGGGGTCGTTAATAGCGGCACATTTGTTTAGACAACAACCTTTGAAACAGGCTTTGTTTCTAAGAAGAATAAACATACTATGCTTTAACCTTGTGTTGACCTAACTGATATTTTTTGTTCATGCAGCATTGGAACTAATTGTGGAGTTAGCAAATTCAAGATCATCCATGCTCTCTAATTTGTCCAAAATAAAGAGTAAATCTTGAATTTCTGCCCGAGTTTGAGGTTTTGTAAACTTTCACTTCATCTCTTATTTTTATGGGCTCAATGATATGTAATCTGCAACTCTTGCAGAAAATATCATAATCATGTTTGAAATGTGTATGTACTGAGATGTATATTTTTATCCATTTCTTTGCCCTGTTGTACCTTTGAGTTGGCTTACAGACATGGGTGCAGTGCAGAGACAACAATTTTCTGTAAGTTGATATTCATTTACCAAGTTAAAAGTTTAGCCCATCAGAGTTCAAAACACAGGCTTGACATCTGTGTGTCTCATAAAGACAGAATATTGATTCAGTGGGAGGCGACGTTCCCGTCGACAGCGAGGCGCCTGTGGTGACTTCGTCAATTTTAAGATCCAATCCACCGGCTTAGTCTTCCGAAGGTGCTCATAGGGGTAGGGTGTGCATGTGTGCGTTCAAGGGGTCAGTGTATGCGCGTTCAAGGGGTCAGTGTATGCGCGTGTATATGAGCGTCTGCTTGTACTGCGTTTCTAAAAAAAGAAGTACTTATAGACTTATTATCCTTGTTGGTAGGCCAACATCAAACAAATTCTTGGTTGAGATTCCAAGTTACCAGAGTGCTCTTGGAGTTTTTGTCCTAAGATGTGTCTTTTAGGTTGGAAAGATAGTTCTCCAGAATGGTACACACCTTCAATTTTCTTTTTCATCCTACTTGATCTTTTCTAAATATTTCTGGAGCACGGCCCACAAACCTGTCGAATCGCATGGATAGATGCTATGGACAAACAAGCCATATAGGTAGCATAATGGTTAATACATGTAATGATCAAAATATTGTTTATTGGTATACCCAGTATAACACGCTACTCTCATCATTAACACCTTTGTGTTAGCAGGTACAGAAGAACCACCTCAAATTCTAATACTAAATCTGATTGTGAGAGCAAACATAGTGCACAATAAAACATGACAGATCAAATGGACAGTATCAGGATTTGAAGTTAGAATTGACATCATCATCAGGTGGATCAACAAAAAAAAAACAAAAAATCGGTAGAGAAGGGGAAGTGAAAAAATGGTACATCTATGTATTGGTTGCCTCAGCGTATTCACATAGCAAGGTTTACTTAGCAATTCTCAGTCGCCCAATGAGTTAGATGAAAAATACCATTGGTAACTGGCTGAATGGAGTAGATAAACAATCTAAGGCTTTTATTCGAATTAAGATTTCGGCCTTATGTTGATCTATACGGAGGATCAGAAATGATATCATCTTTAGCAGGAAAAAGTCTTTTCACTTTTTGCAGGTTATACATATGATGGTACACTAGGTCCAGATTTGGACCTTCCTTTCGCCGGAGGGTCACCGGGATGGTATGGCTACTGAATGCACACGGCTCCTGATGGTCACTCAGGATAACTTGTGCCAGGCTAGCTGACGTCATACTAGGAGGCTTTGCTGATGTGTACTCATGCTATGTTATGCTTTTTTCGTTGGTTGGTTTTTGTATCAATCCTTGGTGATGCTTGAATTGTAACCAGATATTCTTTGAATCATTTTTAAATAAAAAGTCGTGTGCATCATCACGATGCAGAAACCGGGTACATCCCCATTTCGAAAAAAAGCAGAATAGCAAGTGCAATCAAATGGCCAGGGAGAGCTTCTGCTCATTGCAGCAGGAAGAACACCGAATCTACAGAGAGCTTTTCTTACATAAGCCGAAGCATGCTTATATTTTACACTGCATACGGTAATTTACATAGCATGTCTAGTCCTCGGTACAATCAAACAAGCCCCCGAACGAACAAAAACGCTATGAAGAGCTAAGTATAAACTTAAGGAAGTTCTGAAGGAAAGTAGAGAGGCTAACATCTCCTAGTAGCTACGACCCTTGCTTGTGCCGAGCCAGCAGCACTCTCCTTCCGGAGTGCATCTGATGAGTGACAGTCGATGTTGTTCCGAGGAGATTCAGTTGTAGCTGCTGAAGCTTGTGCGACCGACCGCTCTCTTCTCCGAGTTCGTGCCGTCGCTCCTTGGCGCGACGAGGTTGCTGATGGTCCTCACGATCTGCCGCTTGAGCTGGCCCCTCTTCAGCGGAGGCCTCTTCTCCTTTGCTCCGGTGCCGTAGTTGCTGCCGATGCCGCTGTTGCTGTGTTGGCAGTAGTACTCCATGGCTCAAATTTCACTCTCTCCTCTTGCTCCCTTCTTTCTTGGTTTCTCTGGTCAGTGTTGTGTGTGTTTGGGTGAAGAGGGCAGGAGAAGTTGAAAAGTATATTTATAGGCGAAACGAACCATCGGTGCTATGTTAATACCGGTGCGTTGCCCCACGTGTTATTGGGGAATGGATTGACCATTTCTGGGCTATGATGTTTCTAGCGTGAAAGGCACAAGTTAACCAGGGAACTTATGCTCTTAACCACACTAGTGGTAGTTCAGGAAAACGACTGGAATGGTCGATTACCAAGGGAGATGGCAGGGGGCATCTTTGAAGCATCTGGTCAATTCAAGCCCGTGGAAAATACAAGTTCAGTGTGTCATGTTGCGTCTTCAGAATTAAAAAAAGAGGGGGTCCCTGGATAATGGATTCATTCTACCCATACGTTTGTTCGTTCACCTGGATATAATTCATGGTGAAAGAGCTAGGAGTGAGCAATATCATAGTGGATTGAGTAGCACGTGAAGGGCTGCTGCAGCTTGACTGTCTGTTTCCTACGAGAGCTGCATCTGACCGTGACGGTCGGGTCACTGGTTGTCCCCTAGTTCCAAGGTTCGGTGTATCTGTGAACCTCGACTGTCATGATCTACCGGGACGACGAGCCGCCAGCCGTGACCTTATCCGGTACGTGCCTAGATATTCTTCCGACAAGATGTGTTAGTCACGAGATGCACGCTGATAACATGGTTTAGCTTGGTGTAATTCTGGCTCGCTCTCTCTTAATTTGCACCTCCGTTTCGTAATACTAATCATGTTTTAGTTTAAATTGAACTTCAAATTACGGCAAAAATTATGAAACAGAGGGAGCATTTGGGAGTGTTATCTGAATACCGCGGAACTATCTGGAAAACAGAGACACCGGAGCATCTTACAGCACCTCAAGAAGCTATAGTAATAGCATGCTGCGTTATTTGATTTTGTAATTGCCGTTGGCTGACCGTTGACGCTTCAACGATACACAAACTCCTAGCTCTACTTCCTTTTAGGATCAAAAATTTCTTGGTTGGTGCATAGATCAGACCACACCATAAATCTCGTAAGACCCGGTCTATCACAACAGCGGTCAATATATACGTGTGAAAAGAGTAAAAACGGCAATTTGGTGAACTTCGAGGAATATTCGTCTTCCTATAAATTTTCTCCCACCTTCACACACCCTCTAAAACGATTCTTACATATAATATAAACTTTCTTATAAGAAGTCTTTAAAAATGAATAATGGTATTTCGCAAAAAAAAATTGAATAATGGTACTCTGAAGTTTAAAGAAACCTTTTTTTACAGCTACATGAAGATGATTTCTTGAATGTGTAAATTTTGGTTAAAACTATGTTGTATTTTGAGCTACACAAAACTCACATTTGTATTGGTCGTATATGAAAAGATAATCTTGTAAGAACTTATATATAGATACTATAGATCTACATGTACATTGATTTTTTTCAGCATTTTTTGAAATAATAAATTAAAACAAAGATTTTGAATCTTTGAGAATTTATGCTACATGTAGGCTGAGCTCCGTTTGAGGTTACCAGTCTCTTATCATCCATCTCTGTCGTTAGGAAGATATATGTTACAACTTGTGTCATATCTAACATGCATCTCAAATTATGCAGTGGCTAAGTCTAAAACTTTTGTATTATTGAACTCTAAGATATTATAGAGTTGAAGATCATCTTTTTATTAAGAGAATGTTAACAGAAAGTTTGGATATACGGGGTGCTTGGCACCCATTGCATTTTCCAATGTTGACATCCTTTTTTTTTTTGAACAGGACATCCTTTTTGTATAGGACCTTTGGAGCACTTGACTCTTTCAAAGATGCTGATCACTGTTCCGAGCGACGTTGTCTCAGTCTCCGTGTGCAGACACAAATTCAGCGGCAACTTATTTCCGAGATCACGTTCACACTTCGAACACCGTGACTCCAAAAGCGTAACCACTTTTTTTGAAGTAAAAAAGCATAGCCACTTTGTTCGTGCAGTCCCAGTTAAAAAACAAACTTCCTGCAGAAAGAAGTGGAATAGACACTTGATTTCTCTCTTCTTGGCTTTTCTTTAATGATGAAAGGGTGTGTGAAGGCACTACAGGAATGGTGACAGATGCCGACGGCCAGAGTGTACGCCGACGGCTTTTTATCGGGGCCGTCGGCGTACGGCCTCGCCGGGGCAGCTCACGAACCCGACCGTCGGCGTACGAACACCGTCGGCGTAGAGGAGGCTACGCCGAGGGCAGCCGTCGGCGTCACCTTGGCCCTCGGCGTAGCACCGGCATCGCCTCGGCCCAGCCCCGCGCCGTCGACGCCCGCTCACGGCGTCACTCGGACGCCGATGGCCACCCCTCGGCATAGGGCATGGACACCCTATGCCGACGGCCACCCTCGGCATATAGTATTTTTTTATTTTTTTTATTTTTTTCCCTCTCTCATATTACTTTATAATATGTTTCTATTATTTATTTACTAGTATGAATTATGTAGATGGCATATGTAGGTCCCATGCATGGGTGACGCTCTTCGCAGACGGGTCAACCGGAGCCACTAGGCCCAACATTTGCTATCGATGTACATATGGGTAGATCCGCGGGTCCCCGCCCTAAGGTTTCCCGAACCCTAACCCTAACTCTAACCCTAACTCTAACCCTAACTCTAACCCTAACCCTAACCCTAACTCTAGCCCTAACCCTAACCCTAGGGTTTCCACATACGACATTGCTAACTCTAACCCTAACCCTAACTCTAGCCCTAACCCTAACCCTAGGGTTTCCACATACATTGCTAACTCTAACCCTAACCTAACCCTAACTCTAACCCTAACCCTAGGGTTTCCACATACATTGCTAACCCTAACTATAACCCTAACGGATCACTTGGTAAAACCCTAACCCTAGGGGTCCCGCCCTAGGGTTTCCCAAGAAACAGCATCACCGGAGCGTCGAATTGTTGGAAAACTTGCTTCTGCCCCTAACATACATGTACAAGTGTGATGTAAGGTTTGGCTAACCTTGGATGTACCCGGCGTTGACGATTTCCGCATAATGGGCTACCGGTTGGTAAAATCCGGGATCCGTATGTGGAAACCCCCGCCATGGCTCGAACGGAGCCTATTTTATGGTAAAGTATGCCCAACCTATCGTTTCCATGTACATATGTCCTAAACAAAGCAAACTAAATAAAAAAGTCCACTGGTAAACCCTCGCACGGAGAAAGCTATAGGGGTAGATGTGTGGGGTCCCCGCCCTAGGGTTTTCCAAGTTACAGACCACCGGAGCGTCGGAATCGCTGGAAAACTTGTGTGTGTCCACATGGAATGCACAAAAGTGATTTGAGATGGTTTTATATCCAAGGCTACCCCCCGGGTGTGTCCGGCTTCTCGGACGGGGGTTCCTACACTTGGGCGCATTCCGCATGTATAGGGGGAACTCCTCGGAGTTGAACCGGAGAGAAACTTGAGATCATATGTGATGATCCTTGTTTCCACATGTACCTATGACCTAACCAAGCTCAAATTGAGGCATATGCCCACCGGGGACCCCCGATGGGATGCGATCAAAGGGGTAGACCGCGCGGTCAACGTAACTAGGGTTTCGTCGGAAATCGAGCATCGGATGTAGGGAATGGCCCCAAAACTTGTGTGTGTCCACATGGAATGCACAAAAGTGATTTGAGATGGTTCTATATCCAAGGCTACCCCCTGTGTGTGTCCGGCTTCTCGGACAGGGGGTTACTACACTTAGGCAGCATTATGCATGTATAGGGGGAACTCCTCGGAGTTGAACCGGAGAGAAACTTGAGATCATATGTGATGATCCTTGTTTCCACATGTACCTATGACCTAACCAAGCTCAAATGGAGGCATATGCCCACCGGGGACCCCCGATGGGATGCGATCAAAGGGGTAGACCGCGCGGTCAACGTAACTAGGGTTTCATCGGAAATCGAGCATCGGATCTATGGAATGGCCCCAAAACTTGTGTGTGTCCACATGGAATGCACAAAAGTGATTTGAGATGGTTCTATATCCAAGGCTACCCCCAGTGTGTGTCCGGCTTCTCGGACAGGGGGTTACTACACTTAGGCGGTATCTCGCATGTATAGGGGAACTCCTCGGAGTTGAACCGGAGAGAAACTTGATATCATATGGGATGATCCTTGTTTCCACATGTACCTATGACCTAACCAAGCTCAAATGGAGGCATATGCCCACCGGGGACCCCCGATGGGATGCGATCAAAGGGGTAGACCGCGCGGTCAACAGAACTAGGGTTTCGTCAGAAATCGAGCATCGGATCTAGGGAATGGCCCCAAAACTTGTGTGTGTCCACATGGAATGCACAAAAGTGATTTGAGATGGTTTTATATCCAAGGATACCCCCGTGTGTGTCCGGCTTCTCGGACGGGGGTTCCTACACTTGGGCGAGTCTCGCATGTATAGGGGGAACTCCCTCGTACGTGAACCGGAGAGAAACTTGATATCATATGGGATGATTTTTGTTTCCACATGTACCTATGACCTAACCAAGCTCAAATGGAGGCATATGCCCACCGGGGACCCCGATGGGATGCGATCAAAGGGGTAGACCGCGCGGTCAACGGAACTAGGGTTTCGTCGTAAATCGAGCGTCGGATCTAGGGAATGGCCCCAAAACTTGTGTGTGTCCACATGGCATGCACAAAATTGATTTGAGATGGTTTTATATCCAAGGCTACCCCCTGGTGTGTCCGGCTTCTCGGACGGGGGTTCCTACACTTAGGCGGATTATGCATGTATAGGGGAACTCCTCGGAGTTGAACCGGAGAGAAACTTGATATCATATGTGATGATCCTTGTTTCCACATGTACCTATGACCTAACCAAGCTCAAATTGAGGCATATGCCCACCGGGGACCCCCGATGGGATGCGATCAAAGGGGTAGACCGCGCGGTCAACGGAACTAGGGTTTCGTCGGAAATCGAGCATCGGATGTAGGGAATGGCCCCAAAACTTGTGTGTGTCCACATGGAATGCACAAAAGTGATTTGAGATGGTTCTATATCCAAGGCTACCCCCGGTGTGTCCGGCTTCTGGACAGGGGGTTACTACACTTAGGCGGATTATGCATGTATAGGGGGAACTCCTCGGAGTTGAACCGGAGAGAAACTTGAGATCATATGTGATGATCCTTGTTTCCACATGTACCTATGACCTAACCAAGCTCAAATGGAGGCATATGCCCACCGGGGACCCCCGATGGGATGCGATCAAAGGGGTAGACCGCGCGGTCAACAGAACTAGGGTTTCATCGGAAATCGAGCATCGGATCTAGGGAATGGCCCCAAAACTTGTGTGTGTCCACATGGAATGCATAAAAGTGATTTGAGATGGTTCTATATCCAAGGCTACCCCCCCAGGTGTGTCCGGCTTCTCGGACAGGGGTTACTACACTTAGGCGGATTATGCATGTATAGGGGGAACTCCTCGGAGTTGAACCGGAGAGAAACTTGAGATCATATGTGATGATCCTTGTTTCCACATGTACCTATGACCTAACCAAGCTCAAATGGAGGCATATGCCCACCGGGGACCCCCGATGGGATGCGATCAAAGGGGTAGACCGCGCGGTCAACGTAACTAGGGTTTCGTCGGAAATCGAGCATCGGATCTAGGGAATGGCCCCAAAACTTGTGTGTGTCCACATGGAATGCACAAAAGTGATTTGAGATGGTTTTATATCCAAGGCTACCCCCCAGGTGTGTCCGGCTTCTCGGACAGGGGGTTCCCACCGGCTTGAATTATTGTCAAATTTATTTGTTCAAAAGTTGAAACAAAGTTTATATTTGGGTAGATCATGTTTTTCTGAACAATTTGGATATAAACTTCGCCGAAATTGGATTTGTGAAAAAGCATTTGTAAAAGAAAAAGAAAAAATAGGAAATAAAAAAAAGGCTATGCCGACGGCTACCCTCGGCATACCCACGGCCGTCGGCATAGCCCCTAGGGTTAGGACTTGAACGGGTCGAGCCGGACCCGTTCGAGCCGCCCCAAACCTCACCGCCCTCCCCCAAACCCGCCCGTGCCGCCCCTCCCGCCGCCGCAGGCCCCTCCCCGCCGCCGCAGCCCCTCCCCGCCGCCACCCTCCTCCCTCCACCGCCCCGGCCGCCCTCCTCCCTCACCGCCCTCCTCCTCCCCTCACCGCCCGCCGCACGCCCCTCCCCGCCGCCCGCCGCAGCTCCGCCCCCGCCACCACCCTCCTCTCCCCTGCCGTGCCGCCCTCCTCCTCCCCTCACTGCCCGCCGCACGCCCCTCCCCGCCGCCCGCCGCAGGCTCCGCCCCCGCCACCACCCTCCTCTCCCCTGCCGTGCCGCCCCTCCTCCTCCCCTCACTGCCCTCTAGCCGGCCGCCCTCCTCTCCCCTGCCGTGCCGCCCTCCTCCTCTCCCCTGCTCGGCCCCTCTTCCCTGCATAGGTAAGCTAGGGTTAGCTCCCTGTCTTTTATTTTTCTATTTGCTTTAATTGTTGTAATAGAAATACAATACTGCTAATAGAAATAGAATAGTGAAAATAGTTGAAAGAAATAAAATAAAATTGATTTGAAATAGTAATAGAAATAGAATAGTGGAAATTTGGAAGAAAAAAATAGAAATGAAATCGAAATGTGTAGTAGAAATAGAAATGAATTTGTTTAATAATGGAAATAGAAATTCAAATGTGAATTTGTTCAAATGTGAATTTGTTCTAACAATGTAATTTTGTTTTGATTGAAACAAAAATAGGCCATGTGGTGACCGCCTCGTCATGAGCACCCCGACGTGACGATCCCAGATCTTGACGCACTTCTTGACGGTCGCCGACATCGACACTCGGTTGTTGAACGACTTCCTCTACAGCCGAGGGTGAGCTAAAACATCGCCCCCTTCTCCGCATTTTCTTATGTCACTAGATTCAATTTCCAAGTCAAGTTGCGTAACCTAGGTGTCACTTCCCGTCCGCGAGCGTTACGCGGATAAATATGCATTAGTGGTCCGCATATTTTGAACCGTAACGCTTGCGGCATTTACGGGACAGGTCGGCGGATGCGTAGTTGTCTACGTTTTCCATGTTCTACTCCGGTCCGAGTCGGGATTTCGGCGGCGCCTCCCCGTTGTTCTCCGGATGCACATCCTCTCGGCTTTTTGCCGAGACGTGTATCGGGAGAGCAGCGGGGAGGTGCCGCCGAAGTTCCGACTTGGACCGGGGTAGAGCATGGAGAACGTAGCCAACTACGGATCCGGCGGCTGCTAGGAGCCCACCTAGTAGAGATGTAGGTTGATGCATGCGTTTCGCCTGGTAAAATAAATAAAAATATGATGCATTTAATTTCCTATTTGATATAAATGCTATGTCTGTGGTTTGGCTCCCAATAAAGCAGAGGATGGCTGATAATGGATGGATGTACAATGAGCGTGTTAGTGCGACTGAGAAAACAGATGAGTGGACAAGGAAGACCCATTTTCTAGTGAATGAGTTAGCGCGTGGTACAAAGGGGCTGGTTCGGGCACTTTGCCCCCGTGTTCGCTGCGTGAAGCGTCAACGTCGTGGGAAGGATGAAATGTATAGACACCTTCGCAATATGGGTATATGCATGGGTACGTCACGGAAATCGACTTTGATGAGCGCGAACGTGACAGAGGTGAGGTGATGCGGCAACGGCTCAATGGCAATGCGTACGATGGAGTTAGAGACTTTCTAGATGATCTCGTCCATGCCGATGTCCCGGATTCGCCGCCAGAACCGGAGGCGCCGCCAGAACCGGAGGCGCCGCCAGAACCGGAGGAACCAGAGCCAACCGCGAAGGCCTTCTATGATATGATTGCCGCGGCTAAGAGGCCTCTGTACGAGGGCGCCGCGATTTCTCGGCTCGATGCCATCTCCCAATGTCTAGCCGACAAGACCCGGCACAACACCCCCCGTGAGGGCTTTGAAGCAAGTCCGAAAACAACTGGTAACATGTTGCCCAAAGATCATTGTCTGCCTCAAAGCCTGCACGCGACGAGGAGAATTATGAAGGACCTCAACATGGATTATCAAAGGATAGACTCGTTGTCCGAAAGGCTGCGTTCTATTTTGGAGACAAGTATGCGGAGGACAAGTACTCGTCCCATCCGTAAGCGATCTAGGTATGAAGAGGTAACGGGAAAGGATGGTCGGTGAGGCAGATCAAGCACCGCAAAGTCGATTCTTCGATATCTCCCATTCATAAAAAGAATCCAGCGGCTTTACATGCACGAGGAGACAGCCAAACAGATGACGTGGCACAAGTATGGGAAGAGATTCGTGGACGAAAACAACAAGTTGAAGATGGGACATCCATCCGATGGTACGGCATGGAAGAACTTCGATACAAAACACCGCCTTAAGGCAGCCGAGGCTCGGAATGTCGAATTGCGATAGCAACAGATGGCTTCAATCCATATGGTATGTCCACTCGCCAATTACAGCTTGCTGGCCCGTGTTTGTTATTCCGCTCAATCTCCCTCCCGGAGTCCTAATGACGAGGAAGACCATGTTTACGTCGCCGATCATTCCAGGCCCTCATTACCCGGGGAAGAATTTGAGTGTCTACATGCAGCTCGATTGTGGAAGATTTGAACCACTCTTGGCACCACGGGACATTGACGTACGACCAGAGCATCCGATACGTCTCCAACGTATCGATAATTTCTTGTGTTCCATGCCACATTATTGATGTTATCTACATGTTTTATGCACACTTTATATCATATTCGTGCATTTTCCGGAACTAACCTATTAACAAGATGCCGAAGTGCCGATTGCTCGTTTTCACGCTGTTTTTGGTTTCGAAATCCTAGTAAAGAAATATTCTCGGAATTGGACGAAATTAAAGCCCGGAGGCCTATTTTCTCACGAAGCTTCCGGAAGTCCGAAGGAGAGACGAAGAGGGGCCACGGGGTGGCCAAACCCTAGGGCGGCGCGGCCCCACCCCTGGCCGCGCCGGCCTGTGGTTTGGGCCCCCGGTGCCGCCTCTTGACCTGCCCTTCCGCCTACAAATAGCCTCCGTGACGAAACCCCCAGTACCGAGAGCCACGATACGGAACACATTACTGAGACGCCGTCGCCGCCGATCCCACCTCGGGGGATCCTGGAGATCGCCTCCGGCACCCTGCCGGAGAGGGGATTCATCTCCCGGAGGACTCTACACCGCCATGGTCGCCCCGGAGTGATGAGTGAGTAGTCTACCCCTGGACTATGGGTCCATAGCGGTAGCTAGATGGTTGTCTTCTCCCCATTGTGCTATCATTGTCGGATCTTGTGAGCTGCCTATCATGATCAAGATCATCTATATGTAATTCTATATGTTGCGTTTGTTGGGATCCGATGAATAGAGAATACTTGTTATGTTGATTATCAAAGTTATGCTTATGTGTTGTTTATGATCTTGCATGCTCTCCATTATTAGTAGATGCTCTGGCCAAGTAGATGCTTTTAACTCCAAGAGGGAGTACTTATGCTCGATAGTGGGTTCATGCCTGCATTGACACTGGGACAGGTGACAGAAAGTTCTAAGGTTGTGTTGTGCTTGTTGCCACTAGGGATAAAACATTGATGCTATGTCTAAGGATGTAGTTGTTGATTACATTACGCACCATACTTAATGCAATTGTCCGTTGTTTGCAACTTAATATCTGGAGGGGGTTCGGATGATAACCTGAAGGTGGACTTTTTAGGCATAGATGCAGTTGGATGGCGGTCTATGTACTTTGTCGTAATGCCCAATTAAATCTCACTATACTCATCATGATATGTATGTGCATTGTCATGCTCTCTTTATTTGTCAATTGCCCAACCGTAATTTGTTCACCCAACATGCTCGTTCGTCTTATGGGAGAGACACCTCTAGTGAACTGTGGACCCCGGTCCAATTCTCTTTACTGAAATACAATCTACTGCAATACTTGTTTTACTCGTTTTCTCTCGCAAACAATCATCTTCCACACAATACGGTTAATCCTTTGTTACGGCAAGCCGGTGAGATTGACAACCTCACCGTTTCGTTGGGGCAAAGTAGCTTGGTTGTGTTGTGCAGGTTCCACGTTGGCGCCGGAATCTCCGGTGTTGCGCCGCACTACATCCCGCCGCCATCAACCTTCAACGTGCTTCTTGGCTCCTCCTCGGTTCGATAAACCTTGGTTTCTTTACGAGGGAAAACTTGCTGCTGTGCGCATCATACCTTCCTCTTGGGGTTGCCCAACGAACGTGTGAAATACACGCCATCAAGCTCTTTTTCTCGGCGCCGTTGCCGGGGAGATCAAGACACGCTGCAAGGGGAGTCTCCACTTCTCAATCTCTTTACTTTGTTTTTGTCTTGCTTTATTTTATTTACTACTTTGTTTGCTGCACTAAATCAAAATACAAAAAAATTAGTTGCTAGTTTTACTTTATTTGCTATCTTGTTTGCTATATCGAAAACACAAAAAAATTAGTTTACTTGCATTTACTTTATCTAGTTTGCTTTATTTACTATTGCTAAAATGGCCAACGCTGAAAATACTAAGTTGTGTGACTTCACAACCACAAATAATAATGATTTCTTATGCACACCTATTGCTCCACCTGCTACTACAGCAGAATTCTTTGAAATTAAACCTGCTTTACTGAATCTTGTCATGAACAATCAATTTTCTGGAATTAGTTCTGATGATGCTGCTGCCCATCTCAATAATTTTGTTGAACTATGTGAAATGCAAAAATATAAAGATGTAGATGGTGATATTATTAAACTAAAATTGTTCCCTTTCTCATTAAGAGGAAGAGCTAAAGATTGGTTGCTATCTCTGCCTAAGAATAGTATTGATTCATGGACTAAATGCAAGGATGCTTTTATTGGTAGATATTATCCCCCTGCTAAAATTATATCTTTGAGGAGTAGCATAATGAATTTTAAACAATTAGATACTGAACATGTTGCTCAAGCTTGGGAAAGAATGAAATCTCTGGTTAAAAATTGCCCAACCCATGGACTGACTACTTGGATGATCATCCAAACCTTCTATGCAGGACTAAATTTTTCTTCGCGGAATTTATTGGATTCAGCTGCTGGAGGTACCTTTATGTCCATCACATTGGGGGCGGCTACAAAACTTCTTGATGATATGATGATAAATTACTCTGAATGGCACACGGAAAGAGCTCCACAAGGTAAGAAGGTAAATTCTGTTGAAGAATCCTCCTCCTTGAGTGATAAAATTGATGCTATTATGTCTATGCTTGCGAATGATAGGACTAATGTTGATCCTAATAATGTTCCGTTAGCTTCATTGGTTGCACAAGAAGAACATGTTGATGTAAACTTCATTAAAAATAATAATTTTAACAACAATGCTTATCGGAACAATTCTAGTAACAACTATAGGCCATATCCTTATAATAATGGCAACGGCTATGGTAATTCTTATGGAAATTCTTACAACAATAATAGGAATTCACCCCTGGACTTGAAGCCATGCTTAAAGAATTTATTAGTACACAAACTGCCTTTAACAAATCTGTTGAGGAAAAGCTCAATAAAATTGATATTCTTGTTTCTAGAGTTGATAGTCTTGCCTCTGATGTTGACCTTTTGAAATCGAAAGTTATGCCTAATAGGGACATTGAAAATAAAATTGTTACTACAGCAAATGCCATCCAAGTTAGAATTAATGAGAATATAAGATTAATGGCTGAACTGCGTGCTAGGTGGGATAGAGAAGAAAATGAAAAACTAGCTAAAGAGAAAAATATAGCTAAAGTTTGGACTATTACCACCATTAGTAATGATAATGCTACACATGTTGCTGCACCTCCTACTCATACTAATAAAAGAATTGGTGTTAGCAATGTTTCCACTTCTAATGCAAAGCGCGAAAAGCTACTCGAAACTGCTAAAACTGCTTGAAACCGCTTGCGATAAAGCTCGCTGAAATTTTTCCAACATTGGGGATGATGATCCCATTGCTTTAGATTATAATGGTTTGAATTTTGATGATTGCCACATCTCTGAAGTTATAAAGTTCTTGCAAAAACTTGCTAAAAGTCCTAATGCTAGTGCTATAAATTTGGCTTTCACGCATCATATTACAAATGCTCTCATAAAAGCTAGAGAAGAGAAACTAGAGCGCGAAGCCTCTATTCCTAAAAAGCTAGAAGATGGTTGGGAGCCCATCATTAAGATGAAGGTTAAAGATTTTGATTGTAATGCTTTATGTGATCTTGGTGCAAGTATTTCTGTTATGCCAAAGAAAATTTATAATATGCTTGACTTGCCACCGTTGAAAAATTGTTATTTGGATGTTAATCTTGCTGATCATTCTACAAAGAAACCTTT
>NC_061511.1:262124497-262146491 GCF_022539505.1 Lolium rigidum
TCTAATGAGAAAAGAATTAATTGTTGTTGAATGCTTAAAGCATTAAAAGAGGAGTCCATTATCTGTTGTCTATGTTGTCCCGGTATGGATGTCTAAGTTGAGAATAATCAAAAGCGAGAAATCCAAATGCGAGCTTTCTCCTTAGACCTTTGTACAGAGCGGCATAGAGGTACCCCTTTGTGATACTTGGTTAAAGCATATGTATTGCGGTGATAATCCGGGTAGTCCAAGCTAATTAGGACAAGGTGCGAGCACTATTAGTACACTATGCATGAGGCTTGCAACTTATAAGATATAATTTACATGATGCATATGCTTTATTACTACCGTTGACAAAATTGTTTCATGTTTTCAAAATCAAAGCTCTAGCACAAATATAGCAATCGATGCTTTTCCTCTATGAGGACCATTCTTTTACTTTTATGTTGAGTCAGTTCACCTATTTCTCTCCACCTCAAGAAGCAAACACTTGTGTGAACTGTGCATTGATTCTTACATACTTGCTTATTGCACTTATTATATTACTCTATGTTGACAATATCCATGAGATATACATGTTACAAGTTGAAAGCAACCGCTGAAACTTAATCTTCTTTGTGTTGCTTCAATACCTTTACTTCGAATTATTGCTTTATGAGTTAACTCTTATGCAAGACTTATTGATGCTTGTCTTGAAATGCTATTCATGAAAAGTCTTTGCTTTATGATTCACTTGTTTACTCATGACATACACATTGTTTTGATCGTTGCATTCTCTACATATGCTTTACAAATAGTATGATCAAGTTTATGATGGCATGTCACTCCAGAAATTATCTTTGTTATCGTTTTACTCGCTTCGGGACGAGCAGAACTAAGCTTGGGGATGCTGATACGTCTCCAACGTATCGATAATTTCTTGTGTTCCATGCCACATTATTGATGTTATCTACATGTTTTATGCACACTTTATATCATATTCGTGCATTTTCTGGAACTAACCTATTAACAAGATGCCGAAGTGCCGATTCTTTGTTTTCGCTGTTTTTGGTTTCAGAAATCCTAGTAAAGAAATATTCTCGGAATTGGACGAAATTAAAGCCCGGAGGCCTATTTTCTCACGAAGCTTCCGAAGTCCGAAGGAGAGACGAAGAGGGGCCACGGGGTGGCCAAACCCTAGGGCGGCGCGGCCCCACCCCCGGCCGCGCCGGCACGTGGTTTGGGCCCCCGTGCCGCCTCTTGACCTGCCCTTCCGCCTACAAATAGCCTCCGTGACGAAACCCCCGATACCGAGAGCCACGATACGGAAAACATTGCCGAGACGCCGTCGCCGCCGATCCCATCTCGGGGATCACGGAGATCGCCTCCGGCACCTGCCGGAGAGGGGATTCATCTCCGGAGGACTCTACACCGCCATGGTCGCCTCCGGAGTGATGAGTGAGTAGTCTACCCCTGGACTATGGGTCCATAGCGGTAGCTAGATGGTTGTCTTCTCCCCATTGTGCTATCATTGTCGGATCTTGTGAGCTGCCTATCATGATCAAGATCATCTATATGTAATTCTATATGTTGCGTTTGTTGGGATCCGATGAATAGAGAATACTTGTTATGTTGATTATCAAAGTTATGCTTATGTGTTGTTTATGATCTTGCATGCTCTCCGTTATTAGTAGATGCTCCGGCCAAGTAGATGCTTTTAACTCCAAGAGGGAGTACTTATGCTCGATAGTGGGTTCATGCTCGCATTGACACCGGACGATGCGATGAAAAGTTCTAAGGTTGTGTTGTGCTGTTGCCACTAGGGATAAAACATTGATGCTATGTCTAAGGATGTAGTTGTTGATTACATTACGCACCATACTTAATGCAATTGTCTCGTTGTTTGCAACTTAATACCGGAGGGGTTCGGATGATAACTCGAAGGTGGACTTTTTAGGCATAGATGCGGTTGGATGGCGGTCTATGTACTTTGTCGTAATGCCCAATTAAATCTCACTATACTCATCATGATATGTATGTGCATTGTCATGCTCTCTTTATTTGTCAATTGCCCAACTGTAATTTGTTCACCCAACATGCTGTTCGTCTTATGGGAGAGACACCTCTAGTGAACTGTGGACCCCGGTCCAATTCTCTTTCTTGAAATACAATCTATCGCAATACTTGTTTTACTCGTTTTCTCTCGCAAACAATCATCTTCCACACAATACGGTTAATCCTTTGTTACAGCAAGCCGGTGAGATTGACAACCTCATCTGTTTCGTTGGGGCAAAGTAGCTTGGTTGTGTTGTGCAGGTTCCACGTTGGCGCCGGAATCTCCGGTGTTGCGCCGCACTACATCCCGCCGCCATCAACCTTCAACGTGCTTCTTGGCTCCTCCTGGTTCGATAAACCTTGGTTTCTTTCGAGGGAAAACTTGCTGCTGTGCGCATCATACCTTCCTCTTGGGGTTGCCCAACGAACGTGTGAAATACACGCCATCGCATCGAAGACAAACTTCGCATGAGAGTTTGGTTGCGATGATACCATGCATGACATGCCCGGGTACGCCCTAACATGTGGATGGTGTACAGCTCGGTAAGTGGCCATGCCCGGTGTGCGAGGCATCGGCTTGAGTTCCTTTGGCTACGGAAGGGTCGCAAGTATGTTGCGTTTGACACGAATCGACAGTTCCTCAAAAGGAGGCATCCGTTTAGAGAAGACAAAAAGAACTTCAAGAAGGGCAAAGTTGTGCATGAAAAAAAGATGTGCCGAAGTTTGATGGTACACTTGTTGAAGCCGAGCTACGTGCTCTCGTGCCGGCAGCGACGCCAATCGGCCATCAATTTGAGGGATATGGTGTAACGCACAACCGGACTCACGAGGCGGCTTTAACGAAGCTCGAGTATTACAAGGACCTCGAACTTCCGCATAACATCGATGTGATGCACATCGTAAAGAATGTCGCGGAGTCCGTCTTTCACACATGCCTGAACATTCCCGGAAGTCAAAGGATAATGTCAAGGGTAGAGTCGATATTGAGATCCTCTCGTGATAGGGAAAAATTACACATGAAGCGTCCTATTGGCCGTCAAAAGAATTGGTTCAAGCCGCATGCCAACTTCTGCCTTGATTCCATCCAAAAGAAGGAGGCATTCGCGTGGCTCAAATACGTCGTGATGTTCCCGGATGGTTATTGCTCGAATATGAGTAAGGGAGTTAATCTTTCGACGGGAAAAGTCACCGGGCTCAAGAGTCACGACTATCATATATGGATTCAGCGGCTCATGCCGGTGATGCTTCGAGGGTATATCCCCGAGAAAGTCCGGCGAGTGCTTGCGCAGTTGAGCCATTTCTTCCGCATGCTCGTGCTAAGCGGATATGTCCCGAGGTTATTGCAAAGCTACAACATACGATGCCGGAGTTGCTATGCAATTTGGAGATGATATTTCCGCCAGGCTTCTTTACTCCGATGGCACATCTCATTGTGCACCTCGCCAACGAGGCACTCTTGGGTGGTCCGGTGCAGTTTCGTTGGCGGTTCCGTATTGAGAGAGAGTTTAAGTATATTCGAAAGATAACCGGAAACAAGGCCAAGATTGAAGCATGCATAGCTGAGGCAATATGCCTTCGGGAGATGGCAGATGCCGCGACAACGTACTATCCCGATGATGTTCCCACTCAGCATAACCCGGTCACTCGTTACAATGTCGACGTGCCCGAGAATGACCCCAAGCTAAAACTATTCCAATTCCCCGGTGGCAAGGCTGGTAAAGGAACAAAATATAAATTGGAGAACGAAGAGAAGGATTGTATAATGCTATATGTGCTTATGAACATGGAGGAAGTGATCCCATTCGTAAGGTAAAATGGTGAACAAATTACTTTGCAGCTAGTAACCTCGTCTCGGTCTAATGCTTATTTTCTCCTTTCAGCGAATTCACGGATGAAATGTGGCCGTATGATGAATTGCCCGAAACCTCGGAGATGGACACTCTATCGAAAGACGGTGCTCCCGGAATTAATAAAAACTTTGTGACATGGTTCATGGAAAAAGTAATTTCTAACCTTTCCTCTTACATTGCAACACGTGACTTGTCCCTCTTATTACACGTAACTAATGCACACAACAAATTTGAAATGTTCTTGTAGGGCCGTGAGAGAAACGTTGATATGATAGATGAGTTGAAATGTGTTTCCCAAGGTTGTAGCCGTGAGGTGACCAAGTATGAGAAGTATGATGTGAATGGGTTTCGCTTCCACACGGAGACGCACCGAAGGGCCGGGCGAATCCCAAAACGATAAATACCGGGGTCTTCACCAAAGGAGCCAACAAGTTTGATTACTACGGAAGGTTACAAAGTGTATACGAGTTGACATTCAATCGTACGAACGTGCAACTCAATATCGTCGTGTTCAAGTGTCATTGGTTCGACCCAATAGGTGGACGAGAGAAGTGATAAGTCCATTGGGTTAGTTGAAGTTAAGCCTTCAACCACCTATAGCGGAGCCGATGTCTTTATTGTGGCTCACCAAGCCAAGCAAGTTTATTATTTGCCCTACCCATGCCGAAAGCGGAACTCAAGGGTTGGGAAGTCGTCTTCCGGTATCGCCACATGGTAACCTACCGATTCCCTCCGAGGATGATTACAACAACATTGACCCCGTGACATACGAGGGATTTTCTATCAAGAGGAACGAGGACTTCGGGGAATATATTTTAGAACCGTTTGTTCAAGAGGACCTCGGGAACGATGCGAAACTTCGTGGTGAGTCGGTGGTGGATCTAAAGGACATATCTATGCTCGAGAAGTTACTTGAGGCGAATGACAATTATGATGAGCCTCCACCCGTCGACCCTTCAACTTTGTACTCACAAGATAGTGATAGTGATAGTGGGCCGGAGAAAGAGAAAGAGAAAGAGATGGAGTATGAGAGTGAGCATGAGAGCGATGATGGTCAGGTGAGGGTCTTTTATTCTTAGTATTTATTATGTCAACATGCTTCTTAATTGCATTGTGCCTTTTATTCTTAGTATCTTCATTTTATTATGTCAACATGCTTCTTAATTGCATTGTGCCTTTTATTCTTAGTATCTTCATTTTATTATGTCAACATGCTTCTTAATTGCATTGTGCCTTTTATTCTTAGTATCTTCATATAATATGTCTTTGTGCTTAACTGTTTTATTCTTCTCAATGCGGGTGATCTGGACAATATGAGCAGCGGCAAGGCAGACTCCGAGAGCTTGCTTAAGACGCTGGCGCAGGTGAAGAGGAATATTCCTAGACCCACTAGACGGAGTGATCGAGCCCCGGTGCAAAATCCGCGTTATGCCGATGGTACCGATGGAGGACGAGGTCGAGGAGGACGAGGTGGAGGTCGAGGACGAGGACGAGGAGGACGAGGTGGAGGACGAGGTGGCGGCGGGGTACACATGGACTTTGACGAGCCACCCTCCGCTTACGGCGACGTGGCTCCCGAGTTGTACCTAGAGGGTCCGTCTAGTGGGGAGGTGGAGATGGAGACGGAGTCTACACACGAGTCGGACTCTAGGGCTGAGTTGGAGGTGATGGAGGATGGGGGTGCGCCGAAGCCCTTGAAGCTTCGTGGAGAAGCTAGAGTCCCCGATGCGAGGAAGGAGCCGAAGACCCATGATGACAAGGCCCTTATCATTCCTTCGAGCGATGAGTAAGTGTACTACTTCAGAAATTTCGAACATGTATTTTCATCTTGGGCATAATAAACAATTTGGCATGTGTACTAATGTGTGATTTATTTGCAAGCAAGCTGGACATGGGATGCCAAGCCCCCGCATGCCTAACGGCTTGCTTGGGGCTCGATTAAGAAGTTCCGGCCCGGCAGATACACTCCCCTTAGCACGGTCCCCGGTGGCCCGACGAAGCTAGCCACTACTTGGGCGGACTATGAGGATGCCCCTGCCGTAGGCTTCGCGGCAGCTGCCGAGGCTGTGACCACCAAGTTCGGGTAAGGCATATATTTCTCGAGCACCGTTCATAGTTGATGACCCTAATGTGCTAACTCATGACTTTCACAACTGATTTATGCATGATTGAAGTGCTTCTATCGTGTGGACCCGGAGCATGACACGCAGGCGCGTCTCACTTTGCGTGGCGCTTGCGAGAGGTTGACACCGCAGCGGTGGTACAACCAAAAGTTCACCGGCGCTAGTGCCTTCCGGGCTAACAAGGGTAAGAGGGTCAAGAAGGAGTACTATGTTGGTAACGAGCCTACGGACGAATGGGCAATGACCATTGAGGAGTACATGTCGGTGAGTAAAATGTCAATGAGATTCTACATTGCTTGCTAAGTTTTCATTGAATTATCTTGAGCTCGGTATTGCGTTTTCAGGTTTGTCCGGAGTGGGCCGAGCAGCATAGGGAGGCATGGGAGGAGCTGATTAGGGCGAGGTGGCTCGGGCAGGACGAGGAGTTTGCAGCCGTGTCGAGGCGTAACATGGAGAACCGAGGCACCGGTGGCACACACTGCGCGGGAAACCGCGACTACACCCGCTTCAAGGGGAAAAAGGTATGTATATACATGGAACGACCTTCATTCATTTCCCGCCATGTCTCATTTGTGGTACTCTTAACTTTTCTTTTCGCGATGCGGGTGGCCGAGGCACCACCCGGGGTGGTGCTTCATGATGCCCGGATATATGACATGATGCGGACGAAGCGAAGCCCAATCCCGCATTGCCTCAGCCACGGTACTACGGCAATGCCAAGGCCGCCAAGGAGGACTACTCGCGACATGGTCAAGTCTCATCACCCCGAGGTGGATGACCCCTTGAGCATTCCGGTCGACGAGGAGTCGTTGGTCCTGTCGGGGCACGGGCGTCCGCATGGCCGTTTCCCTTGGATGAATAAGGCGGTCAAGCCTACCCACTCCACGAGCTACACGCGCCTCAAGCATACCCTCACCGCCGACAGCCCCCGGCCTCGTCCACGGCCTGCTCGTCCACCCGCCTACGATGTAAGTTTTCCTCATTTTCATCCTCTTTCCGGTTTTCCTTCCTACATGGCTAAGTGTTTACGAGATTCATTGTTTCTGAAATTGTAGCCTGAGTTCGAGGCGGCCTTCGAAGCTCGTAATGAAGCTTATCGGCAGGCCGCGCCGGTGGAATAGGCGGAATACGGCCTACATGGCGTATATAGGAGTAAGTCCGAATCTTTCTTCTCGCGCAAGTAGATGACAAGTCTTAGTTTGATGCTTTATTTCTGCAAAGCCTAACTTGTAACCTATCTTGCAGGAAATGATGATCTCTATGTCTACTGGTACACCGCCACCGGATCGAGTTACCGTGGCGGGGGACATGCCTATCATGCCATCGAGGGCAGCTTTCGCTGCGACTTACTACGGATCCACACCGGAGGTAAGTTCTTTGCCAAACCGGTAGTTACCACTTTCCTTTGCCTCGCAAGTTGCTAACATGTAGGGAACACGTAGGGAACGGGATGGTCCGGGAACCGGGCATCGCCGGGTGGGCGCGAGGTCACACCGGTTCATGAAGGTGGTCGGTCTCCGGGCGTTCTGCCGGTGCCTCTCCGTCGACTACTCCCGGGACTACTCCCGGTGCCTCTCCGTCGACTTCTCCCGGGCGTGCTACCGGTCCTTCTCCGGGTGGTTCTTCCGCAGCTTCTACCGGAGCGAAACCCCGGGGTGCTCGTTTCGCCAACGATGTGGGCGGACACACCCCGCCCGGGTCCTTCCTCCGCTAGTCAGCACCGGGCTTCTTGCTTGCCATCATTTGCTACCTACTACTATGTATTGGATGACATGGCACTCTCCTCTTGTATGCTACTACATGCACCATGTATGCTACTATGTGGATTTCATGCTATTTATGTGAATTATGGTGATTTTGGATGAATTTGGATGTATTTGTATGCTACTATGTGGATTTCATGCTATTTACGTGAATTATGACGAATTTGGATGAATTTGGTCGATTATATGATATTTATATGAATTTGGTGGATTATATGAACTGGAACTGGAACTGGATTGCACTGGACCCGGACTGGAAAACGAAAAAAAAAAATTAAACAGGTCTATATGCCGAGGGGGTTGCCGTCGGCATAGACCCCTGCATAGACCATTTGGTCGGGTCTATGCCGAGGGGTTGCCCTCGGCGTAGGAGATGAGCTCGGCGAGGCGCGCCACGTGTCCCATGCATGCACGTGCATATGCCGAGGGGTTGCCCTCGGCGTACACGCACGGGTGGCGCCGCCGGCCTGTGCCACGTCGCCTCGTTGGTCACCGGAAACCTGCTGTACGCCGAGGGGGTTGCCGTCGGCGTATGCCGATGCGCCGTTAACGGCGACGTCCCGCCGCCGAGGAGACGCCGAGGGCAGCGACGCCGAGGGGCCCAGGCGGGCCGTCGGCGTAGGTCGCGTACGCCGAGGGTCAACCATACGCCGACGGCGAGGCTGGCTACGCCGAGGGACCTAGACGCCGAGGGTCTACGCCGAGGGCTGCCGTCGGCGTAGCCTACGCCGAGGGCCAGGCGTGGCTACGCCGAGGGCAGCCGGCCGTCGGCGTATGCGGCGATTCCTGTAGTGAGGTGGTAGAGGATGCATGTGTGTGGAAGTATTTGTAGGCGAACATCAACCATCTAGGGTGATGCGTGCTGATTTTTGTGATTTAGTTTTGTTGGTTTATGATCCATATATGCGTGGCGCTTTCTTTTGTCAGTTGCATTATCTGACTCTGCTAATAATTCTTTCTTAATTATTGGGAGGTGCTATCAGTGCCTAACAGAAAGAGACGCTGGTAGTGCTATCTGGAAAGAGATCAACAGAACATCTAGGGGATCAAGCTAGCATTAGCATGCTATGTTAATTGATTTTGTAACTGCCATAAGCTAAAGCTGACGCTGATGTTACCAGCGGTCATTGGTGAATGGACGCTTGAAACACACACAAACTCCTCGCTGATCCACATGGCCTAGCTACCTCCATTTCCATTTTAAGAGCACATATTCTCTGTTTAGTGCCTTGATCAGACCCACACCATGCATAGATCTCACACGACCAAGTCTCATTCCAAAAGCAATCAATATATTCTAAAACGAATGATTTGGTGAGCTTGGAAAATGGGTCTCACCTATAAATTCTACCACCTTCACACACCTTTCCACAACAAAGAAAAATATAAATATTCTAGAAAACTAAATAATATTTTAAGATTTTTTTGAGTTTTAATTTCAGGATTTTTAAAAGCGCATAGAAACAAAATTATAATGGACTTAGATTGAGTTTTTAGATTTGTCTTTAAAAAAATTAATTAAAATTGCAAATTTTGG
Source organism: Lolium rigidum (assembly GCF_022539505.1). Taxonomy (NCBI): domain Eukaryota; kingdom Viridiplantae; phylum Streptophyta; class Magnoliopsida; order Poales; family Poaceae; genus Lolium; species Lolium rigidum. Next base: position 262,133,784 of record NC_061511.1, read on the forward strand.
AACTTACAAAAGTATTCATTTTCCTAAACTTCTCAGGGTATTTTTCTTATTTCTTCCTTTATTTTTTAATATATATTTTAAATAAATATTGTTTCATGATAAGCGACTGAACTTGTAAAAAGGCTTCATCAAATGTTTATTTTGGCCCATTTTTTATGTTTATTTTACGATTCATCTGCTCCCTGCGTGAAATCACAGAGGGATCAATTTGGATACACAATATACATTTTTTTTTTTACTTGAGATACCATTATTACTTGCTAGAGTAGAAACAGATCATGGGCTTTTGACAAAAGTATATTGACATATAAATTACCTTTTCCCTAATTAAATCTGAATGTCAAAGTTTTCATGTAGATGCAGTACTCAAATATTAAAAACCTTGTAGATTTGGTCCCTTGCACAATGAAGTTTGACAATTACTTGGAGGCATTTTTTTTTCATGTTACACCTATCATCATACAAGATTGAAAATAGTGGAATGGGTCTTTTAACCAAGGTTAAATTTCTAAGTCATTCGATGTGATTTTTCTGGACGAAAGGGAACTATAGTACTCCATCCGTTCCTAGACAAATTCGCGACATCCTTTTCCCGAAGGAGGGAGTAATGTCCGTGGGTTGGCTCACGATGGTCTGATCCGCCATTGGTTCATATATTTTCAAACCTATGGAAGAATGCATATATAATTCTAGATATAAAGTGAGGACATGAGAGCTTCCCCCTCGAGAGTCGAGTCTGCAAATATCCTTCAAAAGGAGGTGGTCGTGCAGAAATATCTTCAAGGGGAAGATATTATCTTATGGCAGACTGAAGAGCTTATAATTCATGGCATTTTTTTTTCTTGCGGGTTGATCAAGGCATTATTGTGCTGATTGTGGAGATGAAAATTCGTCGCTTTTTTGTGCAATAGAAAATGTCGAGTATGCGTGTATCTTTCTGTTTCAGACGGGGGAAAAGTGAAAGTGCAGGTATATGAATCTTTTATCACTTTGACACGATGGCGTCCATATCTATTCAGATATCGCAACGATGCAAATATTCGGTGTGCACGTGCGCGCTCCACTTGATGGCCAACAGGCCAAGGCTCCTTTCGTTGCCAGTTGGAGTCTGTACTCTGTAGCCGTGAAAGTGCAAAGGGAAGGAAAATGAGGCCCGACTAGCTAACATTCTATAGTATTTATCCAGAGTCACGCTCGGTAACTCAGGGAAATGTACATATATGGCTGAGGAAATAGTCTCTTATAAGTTATAATCCATCTATGTCGTCTAGAGATGCCGACGAAAATATGGCATGCCGTGTGTTATGTCTCGCGTTTTACCTACTGATTAATTTTGCATGCCTCCGAAATGATGCAGTGCATAAGTCTTAGTTAGAAAACATATAACTAAGAGATAACATTTGGTCTAATAGAGATGACCGTCTTATTTAGATGTAAGATAACAGATATTTAAATATTATCTTTTAATTAAGGAAATGTTAACATAATACTACCTCCATTTTAAATTAAGCGTCATAGCTTTATCTAGATACGGATGAAGCTGCAACTCTAAAATTTGAATGGAGGAAATAATTTTTATGTTTCTCTCTATTGCAAGTTTCCAATGACCCTCCTAAGCTTCTCTAAGAAAAAAAGCTGAAATCATCTCATTATCTCATATGATGGCGAATTGATGAAAATCCTAGACGCACTACATGAAGTAGGCTAAATGCTAACGGCTTGACGGCTTCAAGCTGTCGGCACATGCAAAACAATCATCTACGTAGGTGTATGCCGACGTCTACCATCGGTGTAGGGCCATCATCACAACAGCCGCCGGCATGTTCGATATGGATATTGGCGTAGAGAAAGTCGTCGGCATGCAACATAAGCCAGCGGTTTAGGATTGTCGTATTCACAAAATATTGTTGGTAGAATATCAAACGGCACCGGCCGTCTACCGACGTCTTTCTATATGTCGGTGGGGTCATGTGTCATTGTCTTGTAACCTAGTGGGCAAAGCTATGCTGACGGCCTGGCTATCAGCATAAAGAGCTCATGGGGTTGTATACGTCGATGGCCTAGCCGTCAGCACAGCGGGCCATGTGTCGTCATTGTCGACATTGTTATTTAAGCCAACAATATTTTTAGGCATTACCTATAATTGTCACAACGGCCTAAGTATGCTGCCGGCTGCCATCAGCATTGAACCAGCTATGCCGACGATATTTACGTGCCAACGGCTTTATTCTAGCGATCTAGGCATATATGCTTACCCTGCTTCGTAACCTCGTGGCAGAGCGCCCCGTGTGAGCTTGCTAATCTGGGAGAACTCACTTAACGTACTACTATTATTATCAGGCCCCTTGGCTTAAACGGTGCGAAGCCTAAAGATATTTTCCTGCCTATCTACAAAATTTCTATGAGGAAGAAATGTTATGTAGAGCAAGCCCTTCGCAATGACGAATGGATCTCAAAGCTTAACACGGTAGCGGACATCTCTCTCAGGCACATTCGCCAATACATCTCCCTTTGAATGCAACTTAGAACCATCAACCTGCTTCAGGAAGTTCCGCGTGATATATCTTGGAAACTCACCGATGACGGTCAATACTCCTCCAAATCCTCTTACAAAGCTCAATTCTATCGGGAAACCGCGTCGCCTGCTACTGCCAAGGTTTGCAAGATTTAGGTGCTTCCCAACGTGATGTTCTTTGCATGACTTGTCATCAGAAATAGGTTTTGGACCGCCGACCGCTTGGAAAAAGAGGGTAGAAAGATTGTGGGGCATGCCCGCTTTGCGAGAAGGTTATGGAGTTCGCGAAGCACCTCCTTGCCAATTACCACTTCACCATATGTCTTTGGGGGCTTGTCAAGGATTGGCTTGTGCTTCAGTTCATCTACCTAGGCCAACAATCTCAATTCATCAATGGTGGGAAACTGTGATTAACCACAAGGATTTGGCCTCCATGATTTTCTTCATCTCTTGGAAAATTTGGAACGAGAGAAACATGCGGGTCTTCAAGAACAAGCATACACCTCCTCCGCTCGTACTTTTAAAGATCAAGAGGGAGGTGAGGCTTTGGGGTGTTGGCGGGCGCTAACCGTGAGTAACTTGGTGCCCAGAGAGTAGGCTTTAAGCAAGTTGTAATTGTTTTAGTTACTTGTAAAACTTAAATCTTCTATCTTAATTAATGGAAAAGGACAAAAGCCTTGCCCTCGTTTCGAAAAAAAAACTTAAACAAGCGTACACTTTCATATATTTAGGATAAAACTGACGCTTGTGATAATTGTAGGACCTTTGGAGCACTTGACTCATTAAAAGATTCTGATTACTGGTCCGCTCGTCCAAGTCTCAGCCTCCGTGTGTAGGCATATATTCCCGGACAGGGTGTTTCTGCACCCGGGTGTATATGCACCCTTTATTTGAAATACATATTAAATATATTTACAAATGTCAAAAAAATATAAATAAAAATGCCGCATTTATACCTTGACATGTTACATGCTCACAAAGTTGTCTCAGCAAAAATCAAGATGTTTTGTACCCTGTGCAAAAAAGACAAATTTTTGGTGCTAAAATAGTCTATTTCTCGAGGCATTATTTGTCTTTTTTACACAGGGTATAAAAATTGTCGGTTTTATGTGAAACTTTACGTGCACACATAGAACATGTCCCTCTACATGCTAATTTTTTTTCCTAAATTTTTTATGTTTTTGAAATATGTTTTATACATACCGGGTGCATATGCACCCGGGATCAGTTTTGGTTTTCTGTATATTCCCTGGTTATTTAGTTCCATGATCAGTTGATCACGTTTACACTTGGAATACCGTGACCCCAAAAGCATAGCAACTTTATTCCTGCAGATAGAAGTGAATAAGAATATAAGATGCACATACCAACTGGTGCAGGGCAACATCTCCCCTATAAATTACCTTCCTGCAGATATATGTTGTATGTAAGCCGTGAGAATGTTTGGCTCCGCGAATTGCGGAGAGCCGTTGAGGGCGAACTCCGGGCGATTCTGGGCGCTCGCAGACGATGCTGCCTCGGAGTTTTCCGTCGAGGATGATGATCCTGTGACCGGGTTCTCGAGGTATCTCGACTGCTCACCTGCGTCGGAAGGATGCGTGATGGTGGAGGCGGAGGTTTCAGCGCTGCGGCGTAGGGAGGAGAAGAAAATGAGGCAACGTCAGGCTGCGATCACCATCAATTCAGGTGCGTTTTTTGACTCGGTTCAATCTGTTTCGGCTGATGTTGATCGTCAACGCAGATCTAGCGGTAGGAAACGAAGATCCGCACGCCGGTACTTTCGCCATCGACCTTTTCGTTGGATTCTTTGATGCCGGTGAATGGATTCTGGTTCAACGGAGGAGGCGTATGGCTAGGATGGCTGGGCCGATGAAGAGCATGCAGTTTCGCTCCCCAGTTCATCGCCGGCGGAGATCGAGTCCCTTGCGTGATCCGAGTTCGTCACCGATGCATCAACGGGATACTCGTTTTTTCAAATCTGTGGTTTCCGAATTGGGCCGGGCTGTATCATGTGTTTCGGCGTTGACTCATCCGGTTCCTCACAAGGGCGAGTATGGGCCCGGAACCGATGATCACGAACCGATCGGCCACACGTGTGACTCGTTTTGATCGAGATCCACGTAGTCGGCTAGGTTTCGCCAAACTTTCGTTCGTCCTGCTCCTCGTATTCCTCTGCTATCGCCGGTTGCCGCCGCCGTCATGAATCGCGGCGGAGGGAACTCGTCGAGGGGGCCGGGGAAGTGGGAGATGGGATGCTTGGAGGTCATGGTCCGCCGCCGGGCGGAAGGCGAACTTTGAGCAAGGCGGCCCGAGTGGCACGGCAGGCAACGGGGGTAACTTTGGCAATGGAGATGAGCGCTCATCCGATGTGTTCGGTGATGGCATCTTCCGAGCTAGTCATGGTCGCCCTAATAATGCCGGGGGGGCGTATAGGAATCAGCAAGGGTTTAACAGAGGCTACAATAGAAATTTCGGAGGTAACAATTTCAATCGACGACCATCCAATACTTATGTTCGCCGAGATAATTTGCCTAGTGACAGCCCTGATCTTGCTGGTTTGAATGAAGTCCAAAAACATATTGTGAAAGAGGCGGCAGAGGCTTTTGCGAAACAATTACTTGCTTCTGCTAATTCAGATTTGGGAGTTGTTGCTACACCAGCTGTTACGGAACCCGTGCGTCCTGTACCTCCCGTGAATAGGCAAACTCATGTGGCAAGGAATACTCGCGGTACAGCTTTCCTCCGAGGTTAACTCGGCCGGTGCTAGGGGTCATGGACAGGTTCATGGTGATGTGATCACCGAGACGGTTCAAACCAATTCCGTTACTCACCACCAGTGCACTGTCTCGACTGTGGCTGCAAAGAAGAAGGGACCCGAGTGTTTCGGATGTCACCAAACCGGGCACTCGCATCAATGATTGTAAAGCGGATATTTGTGATTGTTGTCAAAGTGCCGATCATGTAACTCGAGATTGCCCAATTTTGCGTGCTCCCAAACCACGAATTGGTGTATATGGAGTGGGTCATGCGGATTTAACTTTTTGGAAATTACCTATCTCTCGGTGATGTCCGGCCTCGTGTTGAGAATACAAGGTTGGGTAAAGTGACGAGTTGAGGGTGGGATCATGACCATACCTGAGCTAATTGTGGAGCTGCAGTTTTTGATGCATGATGATGAGTACCAATGGGACGTTCAACGAGATGGAGGATAATGTTTTCAAGGTAAATTTTCCAAGTAGGAGTGATTTGGTGAAGGCTCGAGCACTTTGGCGGGTTCCGTGTGCCGAGAACACAAATTACTCTTTCTTTTGATTTACGGAGAAAGGACGTTGAACCGGTCCGGACGGCGGAAGAAGTATGGGTCGAGTTCATGGTCTACCTCCTTTTGCTCTTGATGAAATTCCGGCGCTGTGGGCTTTTGGTGACATTTTTGGTGAGACTATGGATATTGATTTACCCTTTACAAGGGCCAATAATGTGCTAAGAATTCGTATTAGTTGTTTGGATCCTTCTCTTATTCCCGCTAATCTTGATGTGAAGATTCGCAATGATTTCTTTAGACTACGTTTTGAAGTTGAGGGTTTCAAAGCTCCAACGACAAGTAAGGAAAGTTTGTCCGAAGATATGCATAAGGATGATGATATGGATCATGATGGTCCTAGTAACAACTCTGGAGATGATTTGGATAGAGAAGTCAAGAGAAAGAAAAATGTGGAGGGAGGCAAAGATAATGATCAACCACCACATCAAGCTCCTTTGACAAGCACATCTCTCTCTTTACTACCTACTACTGTTTCTCAAGAGAAGGTTAATATAGATACGTGTGTTTTGCCTAGGTATAATAATGTTAATATGATTACATCTTTACCTCATGATTGTATGTTATCAACACCTAAATGTCTTGACTCACTTTTTAGAGATGTGGCTGTTTCGGAAGAAGTGGAGGGGCATATGGCTACCTCGGACTCGGGCATGGCTATCCTTGATGAGCAGGGAGCTGTTCACTCTTCGGTTCAAGCAAATTGGCAGCGGGCTGGAAGTCATTGGTGCGGCCGGGAAGGAGGCTCGGTGGTCGTGCATGACACACGCCCGCGGGATTCGTCCGTGAATAGCGCGGCGACCCATGTTGTGCATGGTGCATACAGCCACGGCGCGCCGGGCACGACGAGCACGTCGATCGCTGCGCGAGACGGCTGCGGTGCATGGCGCATGCAGCCCTCGAACGCCGATCAGGCCTGGTACGTCGATCATATCGCCGACGCCGTTTGTTTCGTCCACGCCACTAATATCGCAGGCCCAGATTTCTTCGGCCCCTGCCAAACCGTCTTCACGAGGCTTTTTCATCTAATGCAACTACCGATCTGCCTATGGTGAATGCAAAACGTACCTATGTTCATACGGTTAAACCGAAGCGATACAAATACTAATGTGTCTTCTCCGCCAAAGTCGGTGAATAGCATGGTTAGTATTATCGATAATTCATCTACCCGTTTGCATGATAATGTTACTATTACAACTTGTCCAAATTATATTGTTTCTCGGGCAGATGGTATTGCAAACAAGAAAACGGTACCGGCCATAATGACTACTCCAAGTATCTAAAACTCACTCTATTGAAGAGGTGATTGCTTATGGCGGCATAAGATCTCGGGAGGCAAAAGGTGTGAGGTCGAGTGGAAGACTTCGCGCACAACCCAATGCGGATGCGACTCAGCTTGAAAAAGCTATGATGCTAGCACAAAGGCGTAATGAGAACTTTGCGCAAGGTACTTCGCAACCTCACTCGTTACTTAACTTTACAGATGAACAGATTATCCATAATGCTCGTTGTTTTGGGTATTTCTATGGGTAATTCAGTTACGGAACAGTTTAGTGCGGCACATAAAATTAAAGATAATGAACTCCAAAGGACAATCACTATTCTGAAAAATAATGAGTCGGTTACGTGGGAAAAGGTGCCTTGTCTTGTTGTTTCACATGCGTCCGATTTAGTGGTGGATCTAGATGATGATGAACATCTACCGAATGATAATGATAATTTGTTATGTACTTCCCCAGTCGTAAACAAGACAAGAAGAAATAAAAAGAAAAAATCTTATGATAAGAACAAGGTTAGACGCAAGAATGGAATCCGCAATAAACTTTACACATAGATGGCAATGAATTCTTTGTGTGGTTTGACATGGAATAGTGAGGGTTTTGGTGATCCAGGCAAACACCTTTTTGTAAAAGAATCTATTAGAGAACATCGGCTAGATTATATTGCACTTCCGGAGACCGGGAGATCCAATTTTACTCGTTCCTTTCCTTAGAGATTTAGCATGTGGGAAGGATTTTTGTTGGTTTTGTTTACCACCCCAGGGTCGTTCCGGAGGTATATTGGTTGGAATTAATACTAACACTTTAAGAGTTAATCATGTAGTTAATGGTGACTTTTGTGTCAAGCTATCTTTGAAGTCAAAAATTGATGGTTTTGAGTGGGTTTTGGTGCCGGTGTATGGGGCTGCCCAGGATTCTCTCAAACATGATTTTTTGTCTGAATTAGTACGTTTGTGTGAGGCTGAACCGTTACCTATGCTTCTAGCTCGGAGATTTTAATATCCTTAGGAAACCGGAGGACAAGAGTAATAATAATTATAATCCTCGATGGCCCTTCATTTTTAATGCCATTATTGAGAGCTTAAATCTGAAGGAAATTGCACTCGTCGGACGCCAATACACTTGGGCTAGTCGGCGAGAAACCCCTACTTATGAGAAATTGGACCGTGTGTTAGCTAGTGTGGAGTGGGAACAAAAATTCCCTTTGGTATCGGTGAGGGCTTTACCTCGGTCGGGGTCCGACCATACACCGCTTCTTATTGATTCGGGAAATCATGCACATCTAGGAAACAAAGCTAGATTTTCTTTTGAGCTGTCTTGGTTTCAACAGGAGGGGTTTTATGATATGGTGGCAGCTGAATGGGCTGCAAGTCCTATGGGGGTCTCACCGATTGACACATGGCAGTAAGAAGATTAGGCACATAAGAAGATTTTTAAGGGGTTGGGCGAAAAACTTAAGTGGGAAATATAAACTAGAGAAAGAAAGGTTACTCGCGACTATTGATTTTTTAGATATTAAGGCCGAGACTTGTCCTCTATCTAGTGTTGAGAGGGTTGAGTTAAAGCTGGCTAATGACAAGTTGAATAAACTTAGAAGGTCTGAGGAAACCAAATGGGCACAGCGAGCCAAAGTTAAGTACGTGCAAGAAGGGGGCAATAATACAAAATACTTCCATCTAATTGCTAATGGGAAACACGTAAAGAAGAAAATTTTCCAACTTGAACAGGAGGAGGGTACGATTGTTGGGGATGTAAACCTTAGAACTTATATTACTGAATATTACAAAAACTTTTTGGAGAACCGGAACATAGTTCGGTAGTAATGATGGAGGATAGAATTGATGATATTCCTCAAGTTTCCGCAGCTGAAAATGAGATTTTGATCAAAGACTACTCTTTTGCGGAAGTCCATGAGGCAATCTCGCGAGATGAAACATAATAAAGCACCGGGACCAGATGGGTTTCCGGCGAGTTTTATCAAACCTTTTGGGAAGTAATAAAATTGGATTTGATGGCGCTTTTTATTTCCTTCCAAAGAGGTGAGTTACCGTTACATAGGCTAAACTTTGGGGTCATTACTCTATTACCGAAAAAAGATAATGCGACACAAATTCAACAGTATCAGTCCTATCTCGTTTACTCAACGTGGTGTTTAAGATTTTCACTAAAGTTGCCACCATTCGTATTATCGATGTAGCTCATAATGTCATTAAGCCTACCCAGTCTGCGTTCATGCCGGGCAGACATATTCTAGAGGGAGTAGTCGTGCTTCATGAGTCTATACATGAATTGCATCGAAAAAAGTTAGATGGTGTTCTCTTCAAAATTGACTTTGAGAAGGCATATGATAAGGTTAAATGGCCCTTTTTACAACAAGTTTTGCGTATGAAGGGATTTAATGAAATATGGTGTAATCGAATTAAACAATATGTTCAAGGAGGGAGTGTGGGAATTAGGGTGAATGATGATATTGGCCATAATTTCCAAACTAGGAAAGGTTTGAGACAGGGTGATACTTTGTCTCCGATTCTTTTCAATATTGTTGCGGATATGTTAGCTATTCTTATTGCTAGAGCTAAGGAAGCGGGTCAAATTGGGGGCTGTTATCTCATCTAGTTGACGGTGGCATTTCAATCCTACAATATGCTGATGACACAATCTTATTTATGGAACATGACATTGCCAAAGCACTCAATATGAAATTAATATTATGTATTTTTGAACAACTTTCTGGTTTGAAAATCAACTTTCGTAAGAGCGAGATTTTCTGTTTTGGTAGAGCAAAGGATATTGAACAACAATATATGCAAATTTTTGGTTGTGAGGCCGGAGCTTTACCTTTTAGATATCTTGGAATTCCCATCCATCACCGAATATTGAGAAATGCTGAATGGAATCCAGTTGAAACCCGTTTTGCTTCTAAATTGGGATGTTGGCGTAGTAAAATGCTTTCTTATGGGGATAGGTTGGTCCTCATTAACTCGGTATTAACAAGTTTACCAATGTTCATGCTATCTTTCATGGAAATCCCAGTGGGGGTTAGGAAAAGATTAGATTTTTATAGATCTAATTTTTTCTGGCAATCCGACGAACAAAAGAAAAGGTACCGGCTCTCTAAATGGAACATGATTTGTAGGCCTAAAGATCAGGGGGGATTAGGGATTGAAGTTTTGGAACTAAAGAACAAATGCTTACTTAGTAAATGGTTATTCAAACTTCTCATCTGAACAAGGAATGTGGCAAGAAATTCTGCATAACAAGTACCTACATTCTAAAACTCTAGCGCAAGTTCAGGTTAAACCTACGGACTCACCTTTTTGGAAAGGGCTCATGAAAGTCAAATCTGATTTTTTTAGTAGAGGGTTATTCAAAGTTGGTGATGGTGGTTCTGTCCGTTTTTGGGAAGATATCTGGTTAGGAGATGTACCTCTATCACAGCAATATCCATCTCTTTATAATATTGTTCACCATAGAGATGTTCTAGTGTCCATCTGTTTTGTCTCGGACTCCGTTGAATATTACATTCAGGAGAGGCTTAAATGATCAAAAATATAATGAATGGTTACATTTGTGTCAACGCCTCATTAATATCAATCTTACTTGACGAACTCTGATAAGTTTGTATGGAAGCTTACTGATTCGGGTTTGTTCACGATTAAGTCTATGTATCTTGACTATATGAATGGTCATACAAGATTTCTGCGCAAATATTTATGGAAACTTAAAATACCTTTAAAGATTAAAATTTTTATGTGGTTTCTTAACAATAAGGTTTTACTTACTAAGGACAATTTGGCCAAACGTAAGTGGACAGGATCTCAAAAGTGTTGTTTCGTGATACAAATGAAACTCGTGGATCATTTGTTCCTTACATGTCCTTTTGCTACTATTATTTGGAGGATGATTTTCTTTGCCTATAATATTCCGCCTCCCACGAGTGTTAACAATATGTTTGGGAAGCTGGTTGTATGGAGTTCCGAAAAAATATAAAAGTAGAATTATGATTGGTATATCCGCTATATGCTTGGACAATATGGAATACCAGAAATGATATAATTTTTAATAATCAAAAGGGTACTAACTTTTTGCGGGTTATTCATCGAGCTGTGCATTGGATACAGCTATGGGCTTTCCTGTTACCGGAGGATCAGCGCAAGGATATGGATACCGGCTGCCACAAGCTGCTGGTGGTTACTCGGGATTTCTACTACTCGGGCTACTTGGGTGGCGACACGATAATAGGATAGAGTATGGCTAGCCTATTTAGGTGTCTTTTGTTCCGATGGTTGATTCATGTTGCAACCATATCGGGTTTATGACTCGTAATTCATGTGATTCTCATACTTGTACTTCAGACTTCGTGATTTTTAATAAAAAGGCCGTGTGCATCAATTGATGCAGAGGCTGGAGCGATTGCTCCTTTATCTAAAAACAAGTGAATACACGAAACTCAAGACACAGGACACAAGCACACTTACACATCACAAAAGAAGAAGGAAGAAGATCGGAGGCGATGGAGTACGAGTACCAGTACAGCAACAGCTTCAACAAGCAGAAGAGGCCTCCGGCGAAGAGGGGCCAGGTCAAGATGCAGATAGCGAGGGCCCTGAGCAACCTCGTCTCTCCGAGCAACCTTAGCTGCGATGCCGATGGCTCGAAGCAAGCAAATTGCAACAGCTTCGAAGGGAAACAAGCTACAACTAAACGAAATGGTTTTGTCTGTGTGGGACATAAAGTTGTGTTACTACTAGGCTCCTAAATAGCTAGCTATTTTTCTTTTGAGGGTTCTAGCGAGGATCATGCCTGTCAAGTACCGAGCGCTCGGCTGATCCACTAGGCTGTAACTTTGCTTGAGTGGAAATTGCTCCATGTTACTTGTGCATTATGTATGTATTTTACAAACAAACGTTCCATGTTATCACAAACCTTGAGCATGTATGGTATCTTTGTATCATTGTATGGTTGATTGGTTTCACCTTCGGTTACCTCGGCCATGTTTTTTTTGCGGGTACCTTGGTCGTGTTGTTGGAAGAGGTAGTTTTTTTTGATAAATAGAATATATTAATATAAAAAGATATCAATTATACCGAGTCTCTGCAACAACCCAACAACCTAATGGCAGTACGGATACATACATCCAAAAAAGAGAAAAGAAAACTAAGAAACAAAAGTCCCGCTACAATATCCTAGACCTGACAACAACAATACATCCACCACCACGAAAACACCTGAAATACAGACTCTCCAAAAGCGACGCCTTCAAGAAGGGAACAGTGTTTCAGCACCATCGTCGCCCGACCAACGATCTTAGGTTTTCACCCTGGAGATAGTCTCCGCTCTCAAAACAATGCCTCCAACAAGGTCATTGCCAGGCACAACCAGTTAAGGCAAGACCTTGGGTTTTCACCCTGAAAGGTAGGACTCTGAACTTCACATGTGTTGTCGCTCCCACTATCATACCACTGTGAAGCCCGGAACACCAAGCAAGTCCCTCAACATCGCGGACACTTGAACCTCCCTTAGCTAGTCCTCACATCCGGTCTTCATGATATTCTCTTCTTCTGACTTTCACCATGGATCCAATGTTACTGGTG
>NC_061511.1:262146591-262305301 GCF_022539505.1 Lolium rigidum
TCCCGGTATCAATGGAGGCATGAACCCACTATCGAGCATAAATACTCCCTCTTGGAGTTAAGAGCAAAAACTTGGCCAGAGCCTCTACTAATAACGGAGAGCATGCAAGATCATAAACAACACATAGGTAATAACTTGATAATTAACATAACATGGTATTCTCTATCCATCGGATCCCGACAAACACAACATATAGCATTACGAGATAGATGATCTTGATCATGTTAGGCAGCTCACAAGATCCAACAATGAAGCACAATGAGGAGAAGACAACCATCTAGCTACTGCTATGGACCCATAGTCCAGGGGTGAACTACTCACTCATCACTCCGGAGGCGACCATGGCGGTGAAGAGTCCTCCGGGAGATGAATCCCCTCTCCGGCGGGGTGCCGGAGGAGATCTCGAGAATCCCCGAGATGGGATTGGCGGCGGCGGCGTCTCGGAAGGTTTTCCGTATCGTGGTTCTTCGATGCTTGGGGTTTTCGCGACGGAGGCTTTAAGTAGGCGGAAGGGCAACGTGGGGGGCCACGAGGGCCCCACACCATAGGTCGGCGCGCCCAGGGCCTGGGCCGCGCCGCCCTATGGTGGCGGCGCCTCGTGGCCCCACTTCGACTCCTCTTCGGTCTTACGGAAGCTTCGTGGCAAAATAGGACCACTGGGCGTTGATTTCGTCCAATTCCGAGAATATTTCGTTACTAGGATTTACTGAAACCAAAAACAGCGAAAACGACAAGCTGGCTCTTCGGCATCTTGTTAATAGGTTAGTTCCGAGAAAATGCACGAATATGACATAAAGTGTGCATAAAACATGTAGATATCATCAATAATGTGGCATGGAACATAAGAAATTATCGATACGTCGGAGACGTATCAGCATCCCCAAGCTTAGTTACTGCTCGTCCCGAGCGGAGTAAAAGCGATAACAAAGATAATTTACGAAGTGACATGCCATCATAACCTTGATCATACTATTTGTAAACATATGTAATGAATGCAGCGATCAAAACAATGGTAATGACATGAGTAAACAAGTGAATCATAAAGCAAAGACTTTTCATGAATAGTACTTCAAGACAAGCATCAATAAGTCTTGCATAAGAGTTAACTCATAAAGCAATAAATCAAAGTAAAGGTATTGAAGCAACACAAAGGAAGATTAAGTTTCAGCGGTTGCTTTCAACTTGTAACATGTATATCTCATGGATAATTGTCAACATAGAGTAATATAACAAGTGCAATATGCAAGTATGTAGGAATCAATGCACAGTTCACACAAGTGTTTGCTTCTTGAGGTGGAGAGAGATAGGTGAGCTGACTCAACATAAAAGTAAAAAGAATGGTCCTTCAAAGAGGAAAGCATCGATTGCTATATTTGTGCTAGAGCTTTTATTTTGAAAACATGAAACAATTTTGTCAACGGTAGTAATAAAGCATATGAGTTATGTAAATTATATCTTACAAGTTGCAAGCCTCATGCATAGTATACTAATAGTGCCCGCACCTTGTCCTAATTAGCTTGGACTACTGGGATCATTGCAATACACATGTTTTAACCAAGTGTCACAATGGGGTACCTCCATGCCGCTTGTACAAAGGTCTAAGGAGAAAGCTCGCATTTTGGATTTCTCGCTTTTGATTATTCTCAACTTAGACATCCATACCGGGACAACATGGACAACAGATAATGGACTCCTCTTTAATGCATAAGCATGTGGCAACAATTATTATTCTCATATGAGATTGAGGATATATGTCCAAAACTGAAACTTCCACCATGAATCATGGCTTTAGTTAGCGGCCCAATGTTCTTCTCTAACAATATGCATGCTCCAACCATTAAGGTGGTAGATCTCTCTTACTTCGAGACAAGACGGACATGCATAGCAACTCACATGATATTCAACAAAGAATAGTTGATGGCGTCCCCCGAAACATGGTTATCGCACAACAAGCAACTTAATAAGAGATAAAGTGCATAAGTACATATTCAATACCACAATAGTTTTTAAGCTATTTGTCCCATGAGCTATATATTGCAAAGGTGAATGATGGAATTTTAAAGGTAGCACTCAAGCAATTTACTTTGGAATGGCGGATAAATACCATGTAGTAGGTAGGTATGGTGGACACAAATGGCATAGTGGTTGGCTCAAGGATTTTGGATGCATGAGAAGTATTCCCTCTCGATACAAGGTTTAGGCTAGCAAGGTTATTTGAAACAAACACAAGGATGAACGGTGCAGCAAAACTCACATAAAAGACATATTGTAAACATTATAAGACTCTACACCGTCTTCCTTGTTGTTCAAAACTCAATACTAGATATTATCTAGACTCTAGAGAAACCAAATATGCAAACCAAATTAGCAAGCTCTAAGTGTTTCTTCATTAATGGGTGCAAAGTATATGATGCAAGAGCTTAAACATGAGCACAACAATTGCCAAGTATCAAATTATCCAAGACATTTTAGAGTTACTACATGTAGCATTTTCCAATTCCAACCATATAACAATTTAACGAAGAAGAAACTTCGCCATGAATACTATGAGTAGAGCCTAAGGACATACTTGTCCATATGCTACAGCGGAGCGTGTCTCTCTCCCATAAAGTGAATGCTAGGATCCATTTTATTCAAACAAAACAAAAACAAAAACAAACCGACGCTCCAAGCAAAGTGCATAAGATGTGACGGAATAAAAATATAGTTTCGGGGGAGGAACCTGATAATGTTGTCGATGAAGAAGGGGATGCCTTGGGCATCCCCAAGCTTAAACAGCTTGAGTCTTCTTAGAATATGCAGGGGTGAACCACCGGGGCATCCCCAAGCTTAGAAGCTTTCACTCTCCTTGATCATATTGTATCATACTCCTCTCTTGATCCTTGAAAACTTCCTCCACACCAAACTCGAAACAACTCATTAGAGGGTTAGTGCACAATAAAAATTAACATGTTCGAGAGGTGACACAATCATTCTTAACACTTCTGGACATTGCATAAAGCTACTTGGACATTAATGGATCAAAGAAATTCATCCAACATAGCAAAAGAGGCAATGCGAAATAAAAGGCAGAATCTGTCAAAAGCAGAACAGTCCGTAAAGATGGATTTTATTAGGGCACCAGACTTGCTCAAATGAAAATGCCCAAATTGAATGAAAGTTGCGTACATATCTGAGGATCACTCACGTAAATTGGCTTAATTTTCTGAGTTACCTACGAGAGAATTAGACCCAGATTCGTGACAGCAAAGAAATGCTGTTTCTGCGCGATAATCCAAATCTAGTATTTACTTTACTATCAAAGACTTTACTTGGCACAACAAAACATAAAACTAAGATAAGGAGAGGTTGCTACAGTAGTAAACAACTTCCAAGACTCAAATATAAAACAAAAATACTGTAGTAAAAACATGGGTTGTCTCCCATAAGCGCTTTTCTTTAACGCCTTTCGGCTAGGCGCAGAAAGTGTATATCAAGTAACATCAAGAGATGAAGCATCAACATCATAATTTGTTCTAATAATAGAATCATAAGGTAACTTCATTCTCTTTCTAGGGAAGTGTTCCATACCTTTCTTGAGAGGAAATTGATATTTAATATTACCTTCCTTCATATCAATAGTAGCACCAACGGTTCGAAGAAAAGGTCTTCCCAATATAATGGGGCAAGATGCATTGCATTCAATATCCAAGACAACAAAATCAACGGGGACAAGGTTATTGTTAACCATAATATGAACATTATCAACTCTCCCCAAAGGTTTCTTTTTAGCATTATCAGCGAGATTAACATCCAGATAACAGTTTTTCAATGGTGGCAAGTCAAGCATATCATAGACTTTCTTAGGCATAACGAAATACTTGCACCAAGATCACATAAAGCATTACAATCAAAATCTTTGACCCTCATTTTAATGATGGGCTCCCAACCATCCTCTAGCTTTCTAGGAATAGAAGTTTCAAGTTTTAGTTTCTCTTCTCTAGCTTTTATGAGAGCATTTGTAATATGTTTTGTGAAAGCCAAGTTTACGAGCGCTAGCATTGGGACTCTTAGCAAGTTTTTGTAAGAACTTTATAACTTCAGAGATGTGGCAATCATCAAAATCTAAATCATTACAATCTAAAGCAATGGGATTATCATCCCCAAGGTTGGAAAAAATTTCAGCGGTTTTATCACGAGGCGGTTTCGACGGTTTTAGCGGTTTCGGGTAATTTTGCGCGCTTTGCACTAGGAGTAGAAACATTGCCAACACCAATTATTTTATCATTGATAGTAGGAGGTGCAGCAACATGTGAATCATTAGCATTGCTAGTGGTGGTAATAGTCCAAACTTTAGCTACATTTTCTCTTTAGCTAGTTTTTCATTTTCTTCTCTATCCCACCTAGCACGCGATTCAGCCATTAATCTTATATTCTCATTAATTCTAACTTGGATGGCATTTGCTGTAGTAACAATTTTATTTTCAATATCCCTATTAGGCATAACTTTCGATTTCAAAAGATCAACATCGGAGGCAAGACTATCAACCTTAGAAGCAAGAATATCAATTTTATTGAGCTTTTCCTCAACAGATTTGTTAAAGGCGGTTTGTGTACTAATAAATTCTTTAAGCATAGCTTCAAGTCCAGGGGTGTATTCCTATTATTGTTGTAAGAATTCCCATAAGAATTAGCATAACCGTTACCATTATTATAAGGATATGGCCTATAGTTATTACTAGAATTGTTCAGATAAGCATTGTTGTTGAAATTATTATTTTTAATGAAGTTTACATCAACATGTTCTTCTTGGGCAACCAATGAAGCTAACGGAACATTATTAGGATCAACATTAGTCCTATCATTCACAAGCATAGACATAATAGCATCAATCTTATCATTCAAGGAAGAGGATTCTTCAACGAAATTTACCTTCTTACCTTGTGGAGCTCTTTCAGTGTGCCATTCGAGTAATTAATCATCATATTATCAAGAAGCTTTGTTGCTGCCACCAAGAGTGATGGACATAAAGGTACCTCCAGCAGCTGAATCCAATAAATTCCGCGAAGAAAAATTTAGTCCTGCATAGAAGGTTTGGATGATCATCCAAGTAGTCGAGTCCATGGGTTGGGCAATTTTTAACCAAAGATTTCATTCTTTCCCAAGCTTGAGCAACATGTTCATTATCCAATTGTTTAAAATTCATTATGCTACTCCTCAAAGATATAATTTTAGCGGGGGATAATATCTACCAATAAAAGCATCCTTGCATTTAGTCCGAGGAATCAATACTATTCTTAGGCGGAGATAGCAACCAATCTTTAGCTCTTCCTCTTAATGAGAAAGGAAACAATTTCAATTTTATAATGTCACCATCTACATCTTTATACTTTTGCATTTCACACAATTCAACAAAATTATTGAGATGGGCAGCGACATCATCGGAACTAACACCGAGAAAATTGCTCTCGCATAACAAGATTCGATAAAGCGAGGTTTAATTTCAAAGAATTCTGCTGTAGTAGCGAGGTGGAGCAATAGGTGTGCATAAGAAATCATTATTATTTGTGGTTAGTGAAGTCACACAACTTAGTATTTTCAGGGGTGGCCATTTTAGCAGTAGTAAATAAAACAAACTAGATAAAGTAAATGCAAGTAACTAATTTTTTTGTGTTTTTGATATAGCAAACAAGACAGTAAATAAAGTAAAGCTAGCAACTAATTTTTTTGTGTTTTGATATAATGCAGCAAACAAAGTAGTAAATAAAATAAAGCAAGACAAAAACAAAGTAAAGAGATTGGGAAGTGGAGACTCCCCTTGCGGCGTGTCTTGATCTCCCGACAACGGCGCCGAGAAATTATGCTTGATGGCGTGTAATTCACACGTTCGTTGGGAACCCCAAGAGGAAGGTATGATGCGCACGGCGGCAAGTTTTCCCTCGAGTAAGAAACCAAGGTTTATCGAACCGGGAGGAGCCAAGAAGCACGTTGAAGGTTGATGGCGGCGGGATGTAGTGCGGCGCAACACCAGAGATTCCGGCGCCAACGTGGAACCTGCACAACACAACCAAAGTACTTTGCCCCAACGAAGCAGTGAGGTTGTCAATCTCACCGGCTTGCTGTAACAAAGGATTAACCGTATTGTGTGGAAGATGATTGTTTGCAAGAAAACGAGTAAAGAACAAGTATTGCAGCAGATTTGTATTTCGGTATAAAAGAATGGACCGGGGTCCACAGTTCACTAGAGGTGTCTCTCCCATAAGATAAAAGCATGTTGGGTGAACAAATTACGGTCGGGCAATTGACAAATGAGAGGGCATAACAATGCACATACATGTCATGATAAGTACAGTGAGATTTAATTGGGCATTACGACAAAGTACATAGACCGCCATCCAAGCTGCATCTATGCCTAAAAAGTCCACCTTCGGGTTATCATCCGAACCCCTTCCGGTATTAAGTTGCAAAGCAACGAGACAATTGCATTAAGTATGGTGCGTAATGTAATCAACAACTACATCCTTAGACATAGCATCAATGTTTTATCCCTAGTGGCAACGACACATCCACAACCTTAGAACTTTACATCACTGTCCCGGATATCAATGGAGGCATGAACCCACTATCGAGCATAAATACTCCCTCTTGGAGTTAAGAGCAAAAACTTGGCCGAGCCTCTACTAATAACGGAGAGCATGCAAGATCATAAACAACACATAGGTAATAACTTGATAATTAACATAACATGGTATTCTCTATCCATCGGATCCCGACAAACACAACATATAGCATTACGGATAGATGATCTTGATCATGTTAGGCAGCTCACAAGATCCAACAATGAAGCACAATGAGGAGAAGACAACCATCTAGCTACTGCTATGGACCCATAGTCCAGGGGTGAACTACTCACTCATCACTCCGGAGGCGACCATGGCGGTGAAGAGTCCTCCGGGAGATGAATCCCCTCTCCGGCAGGGTGCCGGAGGAGATCTCAGAATCCCCGAGATGGGATTGGCGGCGGCGGCGTCTGCGGAAGGTTTTCCGTATCGTGGTTCTTCGTGTCGGGGTTTTCGCGACGGAGGCTTTAAGTAGGCGGAAGGGCAACGTGGGGGGCCACACGAGGGCCCCACACCATAGGTCGGCGCGGCCGGGGCCTGGGCCGCGCCGCCCTATGGTGGCGGCGCCTCGTGGCCCCACTTCGACTCCTCTTCGGTCTTCGGAAGCTTCGTGGCAAAATAGGACCACGGGCGTTGATTTCGTCCAATTCCGAGAATATTTCGTTACTAGGATTTACGAAACCAAAAACAGCGAAAACGACAAGCGGCTCTTCGGCATCTTGTTAATAGGTTAGTTGCAGAAAATGCACGAATATGACATAAAGTGTGCATAAAACATGTAGATATCATCAATAATGTGGCATGGAACATAAGAAATTATCGATATGTCGGAGACGTATCAATCGACAAGACGATCGTTATGACGACAGGCGAGACGATCGGCAGGACGGCAACCGAAGTAACTCTGGGAACCGTGGTAACTACAAACCATAACCATAGAGGACTGATACGTCTCCGACGTATCGATAATTTCTTATGTTCCATGCCACATTATTGATGATATCTACATGTTTTATACACATTATATGTCGTATTTATGCATTTTCAGGCACTAACCTATTAACGAGATGCCGAAGAGCCAGTTGCTGTTTTCTGCTGTTTTTGGTTTCAGAAATCCTAGTAAGGAAATATTCTCGGAATTGGAAGAAATCAACGCCCAGTGTCCTATTTTTGCACGAAGCTTCCAGAAGACCGAGGGATAGACGAAGTGGGGCCACGAGGTGGCCAGACGCCATGGCGGCGCGGCCTGGCCCTTGGCCGCGCGGCCCTGTCGTGTGGGCCCCTCGTGACGCCCTTTGACCTGCCCTTCCGCCTACTTAAAGCCTTCGTCGCGAAACCCCCAGTACCGAGAGCCACGATACGGAAAACCTTCCAGAGACGCCGCCGCCAATCCCATCTCGGGGGATTCAGGAGATCGCCTCCGGCACCACTGCCGGAGAGGGGAATCATCTCCCGGAGGACTCTTCACCGCCATGGTCGCCTCCGGAGTGATGAGTGAGTAGTTCACCCCTGGACTATGGGTCCATAGCAGTAGCTAGATGGTTGTCTTCTCCTCATTGTGCTTCATTGTCGGATCTTGTGAGCTGCCTAATATGATCAAGATCATCTATCTGTAATGCTATATGTTGTGTTTGTCGGGATCCGATGGATAGAGAATACTATGTTATGTTGATTATCAATTTATTACCTATGTGTTGTTTATGATCTTGCATGCTCTCCATTATTAGTAGAGGATCTGGCCAAGTTTTTGCTCTTAACTCCAAGAGGGAGTATTTATGCTCGATAGTGGGTTCATGCCTCCATTAAATATGGGACAGTGACAGAAAGTTCTAAGGTTGTGGATGTGCTGTTGCCACTAGGGATAAAACATTACGCACCATACTTAAAGCAATTGTCTGTTGTTTACAACTTAATACTGAAGGGGTTTGGATGATAACCTGAAGGTGGACTTTTTAGGCATAGATGCATGCTGGATAGCGGTCTATGTACTTTGTCGTAATGCCCAATTAAATCTCACAATACTCATCATATCATGTATGTGCATGGTCATGCCCTCTCTATTTGTCAATTGCCCGACTGTAATTTGTTCACCCAACATGCTATTTATCTTATGGGAGAGACACCTCTAGTGAGCTGTGGACCCCGGTCCGTTCTTTTACATCGAATACAATCTATCTGCAATACTTGTTCTACTTGTTTTTCGCAAACAATCATCATCCACACTATACATCTAATCCTTTGTTACAGCAAGCCGGTGAGATTGACAACCTCAGCTGTTTCGTTGGGGCAAAGTACTTTGGTTGTGTTGTGCGGGTTCCACGTTGGCGCGGAATCCACGGTGTTGCGCCGCACTACATCCCGCCGCCATCAACCTTCAACGTGCTTCTTGGCTCCTCCTGGTTCGATAAACCTTGGTTTCTTTCTGAGGGAAAACTTGCTGCTGTGCGCATCATACCTTCCTCTTGGGGTTCCCAACGAACGTGTGAGTTACACGCCATCAAGGACCCCTGAGTTACCCTTCGCTGAGCAGATAACCACTCCTTGCTAATTGCACTCCTACATCGACCAAAAAGATAACAAGAAAAAGTCAAGCCATCTACTCAGGGATTGTCGACAGTTCATCGAGATGCAGAAGCTCATACAGCAGCAGCAGCAGCCAATTCCACCTTTGCCTCCGACTCAACACCAGGTCCAGCAAGTTCAGCCTCACAACACTAACGAGTCCTTTCCACCACCACGCGGACAAATGAGCATGATTCACAAGACTGGTGTTTCGAGAAGGGAGATGAAGAAGCTCACCCAAGAGGTCAATCTGGCAGAAAGCATCATGGCCAATATTCCTGAATATATCGAATGGTCATCACACGACGTTATGTTCGGCGAGAGCGGATCACCCGATGACAATCCCAAAACCGGGGCACGCTGCCTTAGTAGTTGAGGCGCAAATCGGAGGGTTCAAGATGAGCAAAGTTTTCATGGACGGTGGAAGCGGATTAAACCTGATATTCCTCGACACGATCAAAAGCATGGGAATCACAATGAGGATGCTAGAAGAAACATACACCTGTTTCCATGGGATTCTCCCCACCTTACCGGGGTACTCGCTTGGCAAAGTTTACTTGAACGTCGTCTTTGGTAAACCCGACAACTTCAGGAAGCAAAAGATCGAGTTTGAAGTAGTGAACTGGGAATCACAGTACCACGCTATACTCGGAAGATCAGCTTATGCCAAGTTCATGGTTGTGCCACATTACGCATACCTCAAGCTGAAAATGCTTGGGAACAATGGAACGAACATCACAGTCTATGGAAGTTTCTCACGCTCGGATAATTGTGATCGCGAGTTTCAGAGGATTGCTGTGAAGTTCGGGCTCAAACAGGAACCTGTCGACTTCCCCTCAAGATCGTTAGTGATCGACAGTAAAGAAGATGAACGCGTCAAGAAGACGAAGAAGAAGCCAGCCGACCTCGCCCCAGAAGCTTCGACAGTGAAAACATCGGCAGCTGATGGCAAGATCATCATGGAGAAAAACAAAACTACGGCAATCGCCGCAATAATTCCTGATGAAACCAGTGATGCTTCCAAAACCACTGGCGCGGCGGACAAGCTTGAAGATAAGAAGAACCCTCCTCTTGCTTAAAAGGATGCACAACATCATACTTAGTTTCTCTCTCTTTCTCAGGTCCCCTTTCAGCCCTATAGTTTTTCACTTACTTTATTAATGAAGACTCAAGTTTTGTTTCTTTGAAGAATTGCAATAATTCGGGATACCCGAACCACATTATCAAGGACTTTGTCCATATATCACAACGAGCATCAGTTCGATGGAAAATAGTCCCGGAGATTGCACTCTAAAAAAGCCTTTGAAACTACGAGTGTTATGATGCAAAACCGACAGGGACTTTGCTCTCCTCCTTCGCTATAGATGCCTCAAAGAGTGCCGCGAATAGCAAGGATCGTGAAACACGTACGAAAACGACCCATGCTCGATACTTTAAACTGCGGAAGTATCAAGGAGTAACGGAGTCATCGGCAGATCTAGTGCCACCGATTTAATCGGGAGCTGCTGTCAAGACATGCATCGGTTGATAGCAAAGTTGCACATACAACGGGTTTAGCAAGACCCGCAACACGAGCTGATCACTCACATAATTTGCTACCAACAAACATAAATATACATCCTAACACAGATGTAAAAACGAGTAATTAAGATTTACTCCTTCAAAACTTGCCAACGGCACTAACATGGTAGAGGTACGTATATGCATCTGCCGATAAAATATTTTAACTTTGAACATCCGAACATTCGGATGCGACGAATATCAAGGTTTCCTACTTACAATAGGGGCCTATATATCTCTGGATTACTCCTGAGGAGCCGTTTTTTCCTCGGCTGCCACTGAGGCTCCTTCAAGTCTCTCAACAATAATTGCGGCAGGAAGGTCCACCTTCGGGTAAAGTGGCCCCAGTTCATCTACTGCATTGGCAATCGCCAGCAGGTCTGCCAAAGGATGACATATAAGAACAAGGGCGAGTGCAGCTCTAACTCCTGCAAGAAGTTGTGCTCGAACCAAGCTTCGGATCTTCTTGGCGTTACTAAATTCTGACATTAATGTCAATAGCGTGGGAGGGACCTCGTCCAAAGGGAACATTGTCTTCCAGATCACTCTCAGCCCTTTATAGCACTTGTCGAAAAAACGGTGGACCTGCTGGACCCTGTCTTGGAACTTTGCGACAGTGGAAGCCTTCGAATGCTCTTTCCAGAAAACGTCATCCAAAGATGATAGCTGAGTCAATGCATTTACACGCTCGTGGATCCGCTTGTTCTCCTCAGCTGGGTTTAGAGCTATAACTAGAAAAGGAAATGAAGCAAGATAAGAAGATGCCTTTCATGGAAAAACAAGGAGCAAGAGGACAAGGGCGCTTACAGTTCAAACTCTCTGTGGCTTTATGCAACTCAGCAAGAGCATAGTGTTCTTCGTCAACCGCAAGCTCGTTCTTCTTTCTGATAATAGCAGCCAAGGCGTAAGTACTACGCATATCCTTTTCCATATGAGCGATTCGGTCCTTCATGCGCTGGAGTCGATCACTCATAGAGTAAGCACCCGAAGAATCATCGGTAAATGCAGGCACAGGGAAAACCTGCAAAACATTGTTAAAGGGCATGATGGATTATATGGATTCAACACTGGAAATTACTCCCATCGGGAGCTTACAAATAAAAGTGTTATAGCAAAAGTACACTGGCAACATTGCCAGCATGGAATTCGTTACAATCATAGAAGTCTTATGACAGGACATTGTTTTAACTGAGCAAAATTACAAGAATAGAATCAGGGGGCCTGGGTCTGGTTTGACAAGCTTGGACCAATGGATGATTTCTTTGCCGAGACCAACTCAAGAAGCTGGCGAGCACACTTAAGAGCCAAGGTCTTAAAAACACCCAAGTCAACAAATTGCCCATCTTGCTCTTTCGGCAGTTCTTTGGACATCTCTTCAATATTGGCTTTGAAGCCATGACCCATCATAAGCTGGAAGGCTAGGAGGGCACCATAGGTACGCGAAGTACGTTTGAATACCTCGATAACCTCCCTTGTGTTGATGGCAAAAGCGTCAATCAGCTGCCCCAAGGTCTTATTTTGATCGATCTTGGGGAAAATCATCGAGTGCATCCAGCCATGGCTCCTTTACCCTTCTGAAGGAGGTCCTGAACGAGCTGGTGAACCCACCGGCGGGCAGCGACGGGCAACACCGTAGAGCCGGGAATCTCCCAGGACTGCGGCTGGCCCTGGTCCCTCCGAGCGACGGCCCGCAAAGCCTTCGGCACGCACGTCCGATGCTGATGCAAGGGCGTGCCACCTGACCTATACACGGTCAGGAAGGTGTTGGAGAATGCCTCTCTTAGTTTCCTGCATGGCATACACGTAAACGTTAAATACGAGCCTCGATCGGCTCTCAGGTTGTCCTGTGAATCGGCTCAAGGAGCCGATCCACCCATGATGCGTACGAGGTGTACGATCAGATGGTGGTCCTACTTGATCAAGATAAAGCTAAAACGACCTACTACGATTTAGGGTTTTCACCGCATAATCGGAACATCCTACTCGTGATCGAGCCTCGCGGCCACGCACGGTGATCGTAAACCGACCCTAGACAAGGCCTAAAAACCAACACGAGGTTGATCCTCGGAACGTCCTGTCTAGGGCTAGCAAACTACACCCTACGCGCCACTTGGATCCTTCGACCCGTTTGTAAGGCCTAACAATGCGGATATTAAACTAATCCTTGAAGAACAAGGAGCAATCATAACGGATCGGATCTACTAGATAATGATCAAGCGGGGTGCCGCCCTTACACCCAATATAGGTGTAAGGGCGGCTAGATGTCTAAGGGTTGCACGACGATAGCATATGATATGAAGAACAATGCTAACCCTAAAACATCTATGATAACTACGCTACTCGCCATCAAAAAGGCTTCAGTACGAGCAGCGCATGGACGACGAATAAATGTGTGCTGCCTAGATCGCAAGATGCGATCTAGGCAGCATGGTGCTTACCCGGAAGAAACCCTCGAGACGGGGGAGTTGGCGATGCGCCGAGATTGGTTTGTGGTGAACGTTGGTTGTTGTTTATTTCATAAACCCTAGATACATATTTATAGTCCGGGAGACTTTCTAACGTGGGAACAATCCCAACCGGGCACGAGCCCAAACTCTGTATAATCGACACGCATCCTACTATGTTACAGATACACGGGCAAACTAGCCCAAATTTGGTATAGAAGGCCGATTCATGTATTTCTTATATTCTTTAAGTCCATCTCCAATCGCGGCCCACCTCTGATCCTGTCAAATTCTGGTGATAACACATGCCCCCCTGGTTTTGGAATTGACATTTCCAAAATCATTACGTTTTTTCTTCGTCGGGTCATGTCGTGGCAGAGCAAAACTGCCGCAGTATCCTTCATCATGATGCCTTGCCTCCTCCGCTTCTCCGCGTGGCACGGCAATTTTTCTGTGGGGCACCACTTCCTCGGAAGCTGCTGTGGCATTGAATCTCCACCATATCCCCTTTTATTTAACCGTTCCAAACAGTTCGCTTCTTCATCCCCTTCGCATTAGCACCCAAAAAACCCTCCTGCGCCACCATGTCCTCTTCCTCCTCTTCCTCTTCCGGTCTTTCCTATCGGTCTTCCTCCTCCCGCGAGCCGACGCCGGAGGACATACACGCACCAGAAGAGTGGGACCAGGAGGACCATGCCTCCTCCATCTGGTCCGAGGACGACAAGTCCTTGACCAGCGGAGATGAAGATCTCCGAGTTCCTCGCCGATGGGGAACTGGAATCGGAAAGCGAGGATGACTTGTTCCCCTGGGACGGCTGCCCCTCCTCTGAAGAAGAGGAGGGGGAAGACGACGATGACGACTCCCTCGAGGGCTACCCGCCGGCGAAACGCCTCCGCATGTGGTGGGACGACGACGACAGCGATGACGACGAGGAGGATGAAGCTCCCGTAGAGGGCTACGGGAGCAGCGACGAGGAGCCCACCGGCAGTAGTGCCGATGAGAGCTCCGAGGACGACGACGAGGGCAGCGACGGCCCGTAGACTAGGGTCTACTAGTGTAGGCCTAGTAGTAGTAGATTGGTCAACAGACCCTTCTTTTGTTCTTCCTTCTTTGAGCAATCGGCTCTTTCTTTGTAAGAAATCTTGTTTATCAATGAAGAATTTCCCCCAATTTGATTTTGCCGATCTCCTTTAAGCTGATTTCCTTTAAGCTAATTTAGCCGATTGTCAGTTAGCCAATGCTCAATGAGCCGATGGCAACGCATCAGTCTCTCATAATCCGTCCTTCATCTCTCCAACCACAGGGTGATCGTGAACTTGGTCAATGCTCAATAAGCCGATGTCAGCGCATCAATCCCTCAGGATCTATCCTTCATCTTTTCGACCAATGAGTTTGAGTTCTGCTGGATCACCACCCTTGAAGAAAATCGCGTCGCAGGACTAGCCGATGGCCACCCAATCGGCTTCCAAAAACAGAGCATCCACCAGGCCAGCTGCCCCCCGAGCCTCAGTCGAGGTGAAAACAGTGATGAGGACTCGTAAATCAGACAAATGGACCTGAGCTCGATCATTGCAGAGCCAGTCATACTCGTAAAGCCGATACTGCAGATGGTCACCAACCAAAACTCCTCTGACAAAGAGTTGGAGGTCCTCGTGTCTTGAACGCGCAACTGGTAGATCCTGTGTCATTGTGCTAGAGTCGATGGCTATGCATCGGCTTTGTTCCTCATGAGAATTTTTTTACGGGCCGATTTTTCCTATCGGCCCCCAATGTTTCGTTGCACATGTATCGCACATGTTCATCTGTCGCTGCACATGTATCGCACATGTTCATCTGATTAGGTGCCCCCCGAGCCGATTCTGCCAGGTAACTGCTGAAATCGGCTCTGTGGTTAGCCAAGGCACTATATGTGAACGTCGGCTTGGTTAGGACCAGTGTGGACTTCTTCTAGCTCATCAGCCGACGTAAACCCATTGCCCATTAGATCGTCGTTGAATCCAGGCAGAATGGATGGTGAGGATAATTTTGGCCGATTGCTGGAATCGGCCTCCATATTGATTCGCTTAATGAAGGTTTTGCAATGTTCCTTCATAGATCCTTGGGGCCGATCACATGGATCGGCATCGCCACGTTTGTCCATAGATGCTGCTCTTGTTACACGGTCAGGCCGGTAGATAAAACCAGCCTAACCCTGTCCTTTGTCACGTCGATGCGCTCGCGGTCGTCCAAATTGATGCACGAGAGTGGCTCTTGGCCCGATGTCTCCCAAACGTTCATGCCGGCCGTTGAAATTTCGGTTGAATCATCCGCGTGGACGACTTCTACTTCATCTCCATCCCATTGTATTAGGCATTGGTGCATCGTGGATGGAATGCAACGATTGGCGTGGATCCAATCTCTCCCAAGCGAGGACAGCATAAGTGCTCTTGCTTGTCGACAATGAAGAACGTCGTAGGGACGGTTTTCCTTCCTACGGTCGAGATCCGATTCAGAACACCTTGTGCGTCGGATGCTTGGCCGTTGAAATCGCTCGGTGTCACATTGGTCTTGATCGGATCCGAGCTAGAGCGTCCCAACCGACGTAGCATGGAGTATGGCATAATGTTGACCGCCGCTCCGGTGTCTACCGACATCTTGTTAACGGGCTGCCCATTGATGTAACCTCGCAAGTACGGGGCCTTCGGATGCTGTAGCTTCTTTCTCGTGGCTTCTCAAAGATGACCGGCCGTGGGCCGCAGATCAAGTTGTGCCACGGGTGCTTCGTCTAGTCCTGGAGCACTAAACTCCGTTGGAAGGATGAAGACCATGTTTGTGCCGAGCCGATGTCCCATCATCGGCTTTCTTTTGTGCGGGGCGCCACTCTTTCCTTTGTGGCCGACCTTCTTCGTCCAGGGTTCGCTGAATTTTAGCGGCCAGATCCGGCCGCGCCTTCCTCAACGTGTGCCGGTATAACCTTTCGGCTTCCTCCAACCCACGTAGTCGCTGAACCCTTCGCTTTTGGGAGCGGCTGAGCCCATCAGGGCACCACCTTGGCCGATGATACTTGTCTTCTTCCTCATCATCGTCCTCTAGTTCCTCGAGATCTTCTACCCGAGAGGACTCAGCGTGCTTGTTCCGAGGCGGGAGAGGCCCTAGACGCTTGAACACGGACACGTTAGCTGCATCCTTCTTCTTTTGTTTGCATTCTGGGCAGTTGCCGATTGTAGGCAATCGGCTCATTCCTGAATCCCAGCAGTGTCTGAAGAAGGGGCAGTCCCAGTGCCTATCCACATCGTCTTGCTCTCTCGACTTTTCCTTGGCATGGCGCTCATATCTCTCCTCGTCGCGATCATGCCGACGGTGTCTCCT
This sequence comes from Lolium rigidum, assembly GCF_022539505.1. Classification (NCBI taxonomy): domain Eukaryota; kingdom Viridiplantae; phylum Streptophyta; class Magnoliopsida; order Poales; family Poaceae; genus Lolium; species Lolium rigidum. The sequence goes on from NC_061511.1 coordinate 262,163,106, forward strand.
GGCGTCCCTAGCCAGACGATCTCTTTCATCATCGTCGTTGTATCGCCGGCGTTGGTCATATTGACCCACATACTTGTTGAGGAGGTGATCGAGAGAGAGGTCGGCGATATCTTACGTTCCTCACTTCTCCCTCTGTGATGTAGCGCTTGCCATCATGACGGAGCCGATCGCGTGGAGCGGCTTCCTCTGTGTCCTTGCTATCAGAGCAGCTGCCCTCATCTCCGTCCTTACCAGAGTGGTGCCCAGGCCCTACCATGTGGATATTGCACGAGAATCCTGGCTGGCACCCTCCATGGTAAGTGTACTCCAGCATGTTAACGGCGGGGAAGGGGTGTGTATCGACCTTCATGGCGTACTGGCTGAAAATTAGCCGCCCTTGTTCTATCGCCATTTGGACCTGCTGACGCCACACCCTGCAGTCGTTGGTGGCGTGGGTGAACGTGGTATGCCACTTGCAGTATGGCTTTCCGTTCAACTCCTGAGCCGTGGGGATCTTGTGGCCTTCGGGTACCTTTAGCTGCTTCTCCTTGACTAAGAGGTCGAAAATCTACTCAGCTTTGGTCACGTCGAAGTCAAACCCTTTTGGAGGACCTTGTGGCTTAACCCACTTACAGGACACGGGGCTTGCCCCCGAGTCCATTCAGCCACTTGCTACCTCTTGATCTCCCGCGACACCTTCATCTTCGTCTGCCTCAACCGGGACCACCGCACACTTGAATTTATCCTGGTAAACATCCGGGTGGCGCGTTGTTCATATGCTGACAGCGCTACGCACCATGTGCGCCGGTGAAGGAGTAGTCCGCTTAGGAGGCCACGTCCTTGATCGATGATGAGAGACCCACCACCGCCAACTCGACTGCTTCTTTTTCACTTACATGAACCGAATAGCATCGGTTCCTAACGGTCCTGAAGCGCTGGATGTATTCGACACTATTTCCCAGCGCTACGTCGTACTTGTGCTAGATCGGAAATACCAGCCTCGGAAGCCTCCGAGTGATGCTTGTATGTGGAGCTTGCTCTTCCAAGCTGCTTCCAAGTCCGGATTGAGTTTGGTGGCAGCGATGTGTACCACCCGAAAGCCGATCCTGTGAGGGACTGTGCGAAGAACCTCACACGCATCTCGTCTGATGCTGAGATCGTGCCTAGCTGTGCCAAATATCGGCTCACATGCTCGATGGAGCTGGAACCGTCTGATCCATTAAACTTGGTGAAATCAGGGAGCCGATATTTGGGTGGTAGTGGGATCAATTCGTACTCATTGGGGTACGGCTTGGAATAGCTGATTGTCCTCCTTTTCAGCATCATGCCGAACTGGTCTTTCAGAATTGTACAAATCTGATCCGCGGTGATGGGCTGCGGGCGTCGAACTACGAAGGTTCGCCGGGGTGGCATACTTAGCCAGCCATGCTTGCTTTTCCAACTCTGAGCCAAGCTGCGGGAGCTGAGCTCCGGAGGTTTGTCGGAGTGGCGTACTTAGCTAGCCACGTCCGCTTCTCAAGATGCTGTTCCCGACGTTCCTCCTGCTGTTCCGAAGTCCCTGCTGTTGCGGCTCGGTTCGAGAGTGCCCGATTCATTGCGGTCGGCACGTATGCGCACGTGTATCCGTGCGGGATCTCCTTGGGCGCCTCATGCAAGAATTGGTAGTCACTAGGGTCACCACCGATCTTGTAGACGACGTATGCCGATGAACTCGGCACTTCCAGTGCTGCCAACGCAAGCGGCAGCGGTGGACGGGACTGGAGTGGCATCTCTCCTTGGTAAGTCCCCGAGCCGGTCCCGACGGAGAATGCCGATGGCTCATGATTTCTGGATCACGCGCGAGCGACACGCTCCAAAGTGTTCACCGAGGCTCTCGGAATGGCGGTGCAGCGAATGAGCCACCATGAAGTTGATCTCCCGACGCGGCGACACTGGTGCGTTCTTCGACGGGGTGGACAGGTCCACTCCATCGAGCGCGCCTTTAGGTGAGAACCCTTTCCACCGATGCCATGTGAGCGGGTTTTGTGAAAAGAGCCGATGAGGTCGGCTTCGAGGACTGCTTTGATCTCGTCATGCTTCTTCTTGAGCTCATCAGACCGATCCTCGTACTTGACCGGAGTGTCTTCCGCCATCTCAGATGTAGATGGCGATGCGGTTGATGTCGAAGATTGTCCCACCGGGCGTGCCAGAATGTGTTGCGGTCAGAAACCCACCGGCGGGCAGCGACGGGCAGCACCGTAGAGCCGGGAATCTCCCGGGACTGCGGCTGGCCTCTGGTCCCTCCGAGCGACGGCCCGCAAAGCCTTCGGCACGCACGGCCGATGCTGATGCAGAGGCGTGCCACCTGACCTATACCTGGTCGGGAAGGTGTTGGAGAATGCCTCGCTTAGTTTCCTGCATGGCATACACGTAAACGTTAAATACGAGCCTCGATCGGCTCTCGGGTTGTCTCGTGAATCGGCTCAAGGAGCCAATCCACCCATGATGCATACGAGGTGTACGATCAGATGGTGGTCCTGCTTGATCAAGATAAAGCTAAAACGACCTACTACGATTTAGGGTTTTCACCGCATAATCGGAACATCCTACTCGTGATCGAGCCTCGCGGCCACGCACGGTGATCGTAAACCGACCCTAGACAAGGCCTAAAAACCAACACGAGGTTGATCCTCGGAACGTCCTGTCTAGGGCTAGCAAACTACACCCTACGCGCCACTGGATCCTTCGACCCGTTTGTAAGGCCTAACAATGCAGATATTAAACTAATCCTTGAAGAACAAGGAGCAATCATAACGGATCGGATCTACTAGATAATGATCAAGCGGGGTGCCGCCCTTACACCCAAGATAGGTGTAAGGGCGGCTAGATGTCTAAGGGTTGCACGACGATAGCATATGATATGAAGAACAATGCTAACCCTAAAACATCTATGATAAGTACGCTGCTCGCCATCAAAAAGGCTTCAGTACGAGCAGCGCATGGACGACGAATAAACGTGTGCTGCCTAGATCGCAAGATGCGATCTAGGCAGCATGGTGCTTACCCGGAAGAAACCCTCGAGACGGGGGAGTTGGCGATGCGCCGAGATTGGTTTGTGGTGAACGTTGGTTGTTGTTTATTTCATAAACCCTAGATACATATTTATAGTCCGGGGGACTTTCTAACGTGGGAACAATCCAAACCGGGCACGAGCCCAAACTCTGTCTAATCGACACGCATCCTACTATGTTACAGATACACGGGCAAACTAGCCCAAATTTGGTATAGAAGGCCGATTCATGTATTTCTTCTACATATATTCTTTAAGTCCATCTCCAATCGCGGCCCACCTCTGATCCGGTCAAATTCTGGTGATAACAGACGCAAGGGTCATCGACAGAGTATTAGCCGGAGAATTATTCGGAAGCTTGTCCAGAGCCTCGGCAGGGATGTCAACAGCTTCTGCGAAGGACGAAATAAGAGGAGTTCATTAACTAGGGATTGAATTTGCAAAAGAAAAATAAATGGAAGAACGAAAAGGGAATTACTGAGCAAGGCCAAGGATGACTGGCGAAGAATATCATCCTTCTCGATCACCTGAGCTTCGGTAGCTAGCCTGGATGCCTCCTCATCCTTTAGCTTCTTCTTCAGCCCCTCGAGTTCCTCCTTTAAGGAGTCAACCTCCTGGCGAGCCTCGGCAGCCATTTTTATTGCGCCCTCTAACTTCGAGGAAGAAGACTCGACCTCCTTTTTCAGCTGGGCCTTGTCAACTTCCAGAGAAGTATATTGAGAGGCAAAAGTCTCTAGAGAAGAAATGACGGCTCGCGAATCCTTAAGAAATAAGGAAAAATAATTATCAGACGGAGAACTAGTAATTTGATCGAGGTCCACTCAGGAGATGTTGCACTGAAGCAGAAAAGACTTACAGGTTTCCTGGAGGAGAAGCTGCAACTGCGGTAGTCGAAGGAATCTCCTTCCCCTTGGAAAGAGAAGAAGTTGTCGACATCTGGGCCGTAGGAGCTGCAGCAGGGGTTGAAGCCTCGGAGGCTGCGGGATTCGGCAGAATGGAGCAAGATTTAGCCTTCTTGGACGGAGGATCGATGAAACCCTCGTCACTACAGAAGTGAAAAATTAGCAAAGTCAGAATCGGATGCATATGGAAAAAATAGAACACAGCCCTGGGAAAAAGAAGCAAGGACTTACATATCGAAAAGATTATCTTCGTCGGCAAAGCCGCCGGATGGTCTCTTCGAGGGCAGCGCCTTGGCCTCCTCCACAGCTGCATCAACAAAGGCAGCACGATCAGCGTCGTCATCATGCATTGACCCCGCTGTGTCCCTTATATCATCGGCTGAGGATTGAGGATTAATGAAGACGGCTTCAGGATTCATTGGATCATCATGTTCGTCCTTTGGACTTGCATCCTTCAGTATGAGATCCGACGGGGAATGAGGATTCCCTTTCCTCGGAAGTATTGTTCAACAGGTCTTGCAAACGTTCGGGAGCTATGGGGATCTGTCGAAGTAACAAGTAAGGACAATGGTAGTTACATTGATCAAGAAGAACAACACAGTAAGAACACAGAGGGAAAAATTTACCTCGGTTGGTAGATGATCAGCATCAAATGGTGGATGGGAAGATATCAGTGGGATTGAATCTTCCTGGCTAAAGAGAGTGAGGCGCCGGACTTCATCGAGCAGTTCCTTTTCGGATAATTCAGCGATATTTGCTCTAGTCTCGTCCTTGGGACCCGAATACAACCACATCGGTTGGGCCCTAGACATGATCGACTGAACTCGACGTTTCAAAAACACGGTGGCTACTTCCATACCTATCATGGTTTGACCATCGGTTTCCTTGATCCGAAGAAATCTGTCAAACAACTTGTCGACTGTTGGTTTTTCATTGGGAGAAAGGATATTTTTCCAAGACTTCTTAGGCTTGGCTTCTAGAACATCGGAGAATTGAGGGAGCTAGGAGACGGCTGCTGATGAATCTTTAATATAAAACCACTTCAGCCTCCACCCTTGCACATACTCTTTAATCGGGAAGTTGAAGTAGTTAACTTCTTTGCGAGCAACAAACCCAACACCGCCAATGACAAAGGATCCACCACTGCTGTTGTATCTTTTCACGAAGAAAATCTTCTTCCACAAACCAAAGTGGGGCTCAATGCCCAAAAACGCTTTGCAGAGAGTGATAAAGATGGCAAGATGAAGGATTGAGTTGGGGGTCAGCTGCCACAATTGAATCTCGTACACTCGAAGGAGGTGGTGAACAAATTTGTGGGCAGGGAGCGAAAGACCTCGGTACAAGAAGGATAAGAACATCACAGTAAAACCGGGAGGAGGATTGGGCCGTGAAATCGTACCTGTAAGAATAACATTCCCCTCATCAGAAGAAATTATCCCGAGGCTCCGGGCCCTCTTCTCATCTCTCTTCGTGGTGGTAGAAGCTGGCCAATCGCCAGGAGTAGGCCCAGCCGCAGAACTTGACGGCGCTGGCGGCGCCGGAGCTGGTGGAGGGGCATCTGATGCGCTTCTCCGTGGCGGGTTTGGAGGAGCCCTGGCGGCGGCGCCACTGCTCGGAGCGCTGGCGGCGAGAGTGGGGTTCTTCTTCTTCACCATTATGAGATCCGAGGAAGATCTGGAAACGGCGGCGGCCGAGAAGTAGCTATGAACGAAGAGGACAAATGAGGAGGAGAAGGACGCGAGGATGAAGTGTGGAAAGGGGAGAGTTTGCCCTGAGAGATTATAAAGTACAAGGAAACCTGAGGATTGAGCGGGCACGTGTCGTTGTTTCCAATTTATTAAGGGGACCTCTCTTCATCATTGATCACGGAAATCGAGGAGACACCTTGGTAACTGCACGCAAGTAGCGGTGATTTCCTGAAACAGAACCACGCAGAAGTAGGATGGGCCCGACAGGTCGCGTCCTGTCAGTCGGAACTGCAGCAACAATTACGTCATTAGTGACGTTGCAAAGCTCCCTTGAGGTACCCGAAGAAAAGCGAAAATGTCGGATGGTCAACTTGAGTCTACGCACCGATCGCAAACATCCGTACCTAGACTCGGGGGCTACTCCCATCGGGAGCGCTGGACGCGCACCCGATAAATCTGGACTCGGAGATTATCTTGCGGAGAAGAACGAGAAAAGAGTATCTGAAAAAATTGTTGGAACATAGCACCCTACTCCCATCAGGAGCGTAGATGTTGCACCCGACAAACTTTTTTGCACTCCAGGATCATGCCTGGGGACGTGATTCTGTGTAGGGTAGCGTTGTTTTTCCTTCGGCAGTTAACCAGCAAAGCTAGGCACGCTACTCAATATCCTATACGCATTAAAACTGTCAGAATTTGAAGCCCCGATGTAAATGTATCGGATGACTTATGAAGAGTTGCAGAAAGCTTCAGCAGAAGAAGACATTCGAGTGGCACAACTTGAGTCTACGCACGGATTGCAAGCATCCGTACCTAGACTCGGGGGGCTACTCCCATCGGGAGCGCTGGACGCGCACCCAATAGAAGAAGAAGATGCTATCACGAGGAGGACAAGAATTATCAAGGAAGAAGAACATTTGGTGGAGGCATGCTTTAGTCTCTACCCGAAATATCTTCGGCTAGACACTCGGGGGCTACTGACGTGGGCATTACCCTTCGGCTAACTGTTATTGCCCTATCCTGTGCGGCCCAACCGGAGGCCCATGAAGACACTCGATGGCAAGGTGGGCCACTACGGCGGTGCCGAAGAAGATTCCTTGAAGAACAAGATGAAGAAACGAATCAAGCAAGGAAAGTCTAGAACTAAGATCTTTTGTAACCTTGTCGTACCCGGACAGATCTCTCGAGACCTAGCTCCCTATATAAGGGCCAGGAGAGGGGCTGCCGAGGGACACAATCAATCTTAGTAGTTTTAGCCACAATAAGTCCAGAGCTAGGTCCCCGTAGTACTTAGCCTCTCGACGAGATCCCAGCCGAAACCTTCGGCACCCCATTGTAACCCGATATTTTCATAATCAAGATCAGACAGGCATGACGTAAGGGTTTTACCTCATCGAGGGCCCCGAACCTGGGTAAATCGCTCTCCCCGCTTGTTTGATAACCGATGTCTCGTATCAGCCTACAGGATTCCATCTACCCTAAGCCCCAAACTGAGGGCATTGCCGAGGAGTACCCTCGACACCTGTCCTCCCCATCATCGTTCGATGAAAGGGGTGCCACCACCGCCACTGGAGTCGGCATAAGCGGCGGCCTAAGGGGCGGGGGAAGGACATCCGCTAGGGGCTAGAGGCTGGGGGCCTCTGCTGCCGCCCGGGAGGGGGCGGCAGGGGAGGGTTAGGGTTAGGGGAAGGGGCTGGGCTCTCCACAATATCACATTTAGGTATACAACATTGTGGCGTTGGAAGAGGTAGTAGAAGGAAATATCAAGTGAAACCATTTGGTCCTCTAAAAAAAGGTGAAACTATTTGGTGGAGCTCTTTGTTTTTTTTCTCAAATATCGATCGATCTATTAATATGGTAGTACAAAGAGCTCTAAAAGTAATAAGAACTTGGTTCTTGAACCACCTATCGAATACTAAACGAACTAGAGCAAGCCTAAGGTGCACTGTTGTCCTCACTCCTCTCTCATCTGAGTAGGACAAAGCTTCTCGTAGTAGATTTTTTTGTAAAGATAGACACGAAGGCGTTGTGCTAAGACCCCAAAGTACTGGTGCACCAGAGAAATAATCATCGCTAAATATGTAAACAATAGATTAGAAGGGCCGGGATTGTAACCACACCAATTGACATGAACACCGACTAGGTCTTGGAAGATCTGTCAGGAAGACAACTCCACATAGCCTCCATCGGCAGTAGGTTTTCCCAAAAATAAAAGGAAGCTCCAATAGTCCTTGTCACTTCTTGTTTTTCATGCTTTACTTAAACCATGTCAAGTATATAAATTACATCTTTTTGCTAGCTAGCTAGTCTTCTCATTTATTTTCAGAAAAAAATTGCTACAAGATACCATTTTTTCTGGCGTTTGCCAAAACACACCGTTCGATTGTGTTCTTGCCAGGTACCATTACAATTTTATGACACATTTGCTAGAACATACCACCTGACTAAAAATGAAAAGTTTTGCATCTTATCTTCAAAATCAGTCATAGCATGATCATCACAGGAAAAAGTGTAAAATTTTCCATTTTTTACCCAGGTAGTTGTTCCGACAAATGTATCATAGAGTTAATGATACCTAGCAAAAACATAACCGAGCGGTATGTTTTGGCAAATGCCAGGAAATAACGGTGTCCTCTAACAAAATTTTCCTTTATTTTCAAACGGACCTAGATAGCTAACTCGGTTTCCTTCACGTCCAGTTAATCTCTTTCCTAGTCTACGTTTCAAAGGAAAATATGGATACCTATAGAAATAACATAATCTTGTAGTTATAAGCCATGACAAAAGTGATATTAGTTTAATTTTATACACATATATTGTTGTGTGTAACACTTTTTAGCTTTAGATCTCAGATGTTAAGAATAAAATCATTGGTTTCTAATTTTTAAGCATATGTGGACAAACTGGGTGTCTCGAAAACAGCCTTATATTACTTTTGTACACGTATATTATTGTACGTAGCACTTTTTAGCTTTAAATGTTAATAATAAAATCATTGGTTTCTATTTTCTAAGGACATGTGGACTAACTAGATGCCTCGAGAAACATCCATATATTTATTTTAATATATAATTGATAGATACACTTAGGCTAGCCATAGTGCTAGTATCATACCTAGTATCATGTATCCTAGCCCCACCAAAAATGCTGATGTGGCAGGTAATTATGGATGAGAGAGGAGATTAGAGTATCATAGGTAGATACTGTATCCTAGCGCACATCACGAGAAAAGTTAGTATCAAATAAATCTTGTACACAAATTTGTATTGAGATTCTACAAATCAATTAATGTAGCAAAACTATGATACTAATCTATGATACTATGCATTATAGATCTAGTATCATAGAAAAGTATCATATGCATGATACTACTATATGATACTACCCACTATGGCCAGCCTTAAATATCCCTTTAGGAGGCAATTAAATGCTAACAAGTGGGCCAGGTGGTTTCAGTTAAGCCAAAGACTGATGACGGTGCATCTAACAGAAGCACCAGATATATTCCTTTGTAAATTAACGAGTATAGGGGACTTTATTGTGAAGTCTATGTATGCTGATATGATGAATGGATATACAAGATTTCTCGGAAAATATATGGAAGCTAAAAATCTCGCTAAAGATAAAGGTTTTGTGACTCGGAGGAGACCATAGAACATCTTTTTTCTTTCATGCCCTTTCGCACATCCTGTTTGGATCGAGCATTGTTCACTTGACTTTCAATATTGCATCACCAACTAATACCACCAATATGTTTGGTAATTGCCTAAATGGTATTGACAAGAAAATGAAAGCTAGGATACATGTTGGTGTCTCGGCTATTTTTTGGTCAATATGAAATTGCAGGAATTAGATTGTATTTAATAGGATTGTATTATAATATTATTCACTTGGTTGTACATTAGATTCAGCTATGGAGTTTTCTCCTCCTGGAGGACCAGCGGGAGAATTTATGGTTACTGGATGCACCGGCTGCTGATGGTTGTTAAGGATATTTATAGTTAGACTGGCTGGCGGATTTCTAATAGGATCCTAGATGCATAGGCCATTTTTCATTTTTCATCAAAAGCTTTTTGTATCGACCCTATGTGATCCTTGAGATGTAATACTTTGAATTCTGAACTTTGCACTAAAGGGTTGTGTGCATGAATTGACGCGGAGACTAGGGTTCTATTCACCTTTTCTAAAACAGAATTGCATACTTATTATCGAAACTATCACTGCCAACAACCTGTTAATGAAATTAGGCATTGCCCAAGCATTACTTTTGTTGAAGTTGTGACAAATACGTGTATAGGATACATGTTGGATTTGGACTATGCTGGGTAGGTTATATGTTGGAGTCAAACTATGGAATATGAGCCTGGTATATAAATCATCCGGGGTAGCCAAAATAGACTAGATGAAAGCTAGGTTAGACACAAGGTCATTTTTTGGGAATGGTCCAGTGCCCGTGGCAGGGGCGATGTACCGGCGTGGTGTTTGTAGATCTAATGTGTTTGTACACAGTGGCAAACTTATATTTGACGGTACTTTGATAGTACCTGGGAAGGAGCGCCCATAAAGCACGCCCAGTAGATTTAGGCATGTATTGTTAAACTGTGTTACCAACATCATCCCTCGTCTACTTTCTGGAATGGTCTAATCACTTATTATGCTAAGAACTGCTATTAGAGCTCCGGTTCAGATTGGCTTCATTGTGCGGATGACATAGAGGAAGGTGGGGTAATGGTGGTTCTGGTGGGAGGCGGGCTTTCTGTCGGAGCGGAGGCTGGAACGAGCGAGGTTCCTTATGTGTAGCGTAAGGGCCGAGTTCTTGGTTATGGGGGAGCACCATCAACAAAGGAAGAAATTGATCACAAGTGTGACGTGAAAGGACGAGATGTCTCCTAGAGGGGGTGAATAGGCGATTTTAAAAACTATTACGGATTTGGCTTGTAAGAATGTGGAATTAAACTAACGTTTATTTTACAAGCACAAAACTTAAATATGCTAGGCTCAACTAAGTGCAACAACAACAACTCAAGCTAAGCAAGATAGGCACAAGATATATGTAACACAAGTGATAGCAAGATATAAGTACATCAAACATTATGGTTATCACAAGGAAAATAAACTCAGGTATAGAGATAACCGAGACTATTTGATGACTGAGGAACATTAGGAGGAAAACCCTGAGCTAGCATCATCATCGGATTGAAAGCAGCTGGGGGAATTTGTTGATTTCCATAAAACTGGGACCATTGACTCATTGGTACATTCCACATGTTCGGCTGCATCATGGGGAACATACCTGGAGTGGAAGCTCCCAGGTGTTGCATCATAGCTTGAGGAAATTCATTCTTGACAAAAGCTAGATCTGTAGATACACCTTGAAGCGGAGCCGCCGGCATGACTCCAGCTGCAGGAGCCACTGGAGGAACACGTCCGCCACCTGCGCCACGACCACCACCTCCGCCACCAAATCTTCCTTCACCACGACCACCTCCCGCCATCTTGACCACCTCGACGAAAGATTTTCTCCCCTTCTTTGTTCCCCACAACTCCACAAAGCTGATTTTAGTAGGAATTGGGAGGAAATTACCACGAGCAGGGTAGAAATCTTCAGGAGAGAACGACCTAGGTTGGACCAACTCTCTCCTGACCCAGAAGAGGGTCTGAGAGGCAGGTGGAACCCTAGATCCAGGCTGAACGAAGCCAGCTGATCCAGGCGGAGCTACTGCTCCTATAACCAAGGAAGGTTGCGTATTTCTAAAACCCGTCTCCCCAGGAGGAACATCAAGGGCCAAAAAATGACCAGGTGGACCGAATCAACGGCTCTCCAGGGCAGGCAAACTCGAGCGGCTGAGCAGTGGGGCCCTCCACAGGGGTCCCGCCCCTGCTCCATCTCCACCCTCTCCGGCGAAGAACACCTCGCCGGAGAAGGGTCGCCTCGATGAATCCTCTCCGCCCGTCGCCGCCCAACAGCACGCCGACCAGGACCAGTAGCCAAACTTCCAAGCCTCGCCTGCACCGGAGATGTCATCTATTTTTCTTTGAGATCTATGCACAATCTTTGTTTTTTTCTTGTTTCTCTCTAACAAAAGAGAATTAGAACTTGGAACTTTCCAGGTTAACATTATATCGAAACAACAACATAACAAAAAATATATTCAGATTTTTTTGATATCATAAAAACTTGAACTAATAAAATTATTCCATGAAATCTCCATTTTAGATGTTTCTGGTGCACAAAAAATCTGGAGTTATTTTTAGACAACTTAGTTCCAATATATCTCTTCAGCTGCAAAGTTTCAGGTTTGTACGTTTTGTCATCTCGGAAAAATGAAAAAGAGAAAAAAATCGAATGGACCTCGACACAAGAATGAATGGCCTGGATGGGGGTGTGCACCTGTCATGTTGCTGCTACAACTTTCTCCAGAAAAATACCCTAGCTAGGGGCATGACATAAACACATTTAGTGAATAGCAACTTGGTTAAGACAAGAAACTTTATGAACCAGATAGACAGTCAACTGTCCTTGTCGCTTCTATTATCCTTTCTTAATAAATCTCCTAAATTCACCCCTATTTTCCCGAAAGATCAGGGCCTTTTACCGGAATGCTACTTGACCCTGAGTGATAGTATGGCAGATGAGCTATCAGTTTTCGATATAAATATCTCTAAAGGGAAACCTGTCTTTTGCCCTCTGCGTACAAATATCTCGAAAGTTAAACTGCGTGTTGGCCTATATAACTGTACTGTGGTCGACAAAAATTATTCACTCTATCACAAATATCCCAGCATGTAGGATGAAGCAGCGCAAGTGCAAGTATCTGAATCTTCTATCACCTGGGCACCTTATTCCTGCAGATAGAAGCGAATAAGGTGCACATGTAGGCCGGCCAACTGATGAACACTCATGCGCCTATAAATACCATGGAAAAAAATAGCGCGCTATTTCGGCGCTAATAGCACGCTATAGCGTTTCTAGATAGCCGACGCTACTTTATTTCGGCGCTATTGCGTGCTATAGCGTGTTATTAGCGCGCTATAGCACGCTAATAGCGTATTTTTCGGCCGACGCTATTTTGTTATAGCGCGCTATTTTTTTCCTTGATAAATACCTCCCCACCTCCTCATCACATCCTCATCCATTCCTCAAGTGAGCACTTGGCTTCAGCACACAAGATATACATACACAAAAGAAGCTGAGAAGGACCAAGGAGAAGATCAGGGGTGATGGAGTACGAGTACCAGTACAGCAGCGGCGGCGGCAGCGCCAGCAGCTTCGCCAAGGAGAAGAGGCCTCCGGCGAAGAGGGGCCAGGTCAAGCTGCAGATGGCGAGGACGCTGAGCAACCTCGTGTCGCCGAGCGGCGCTGCTGCCGCCGACGGCTCGAAGCAAGCGAACCGCAACAGCTTCAGAAGGGAAACAAGCTACAACTGAAGGAAGGTATATATTAGGTCGGTACGGCGTGGAGGACAAAGTGGTGTTACTACTACTAGCTAGCTGTTTTTTTTTCAAAGGATTTTAGCAGGATGGCCTCTCTCGGTTTATGGAGAACCTGCTTGATCCACTGTACTGTAACTTAGCTCGAGTGGAAACGAAAGGAAGTTCCATGTGGTATACCGACTTTGGCTATACAGACATCTGGTGGATGGAGTCTTTGTTCTTTATTATGCGGATGTATCACCCTCATGGATCATGACATAAAAAAGTAAATTATCTTGCCCAAATATTAAGTTTCACGAAAGTAAAAAAATCTGTTTCAATCAAGCTAGGAAGGATGATGATCACTATAAGCAACCGTTTGGTTGTGCGGACGGAACCCTCCAATTATGTTATTGGGTACTTCATCGTAAGCTCCATAATAAGGATTGTAAGGAACTGAAAATCATTTAAAAAAAGTTGAGCAGCTAGGGGAGCAAGCTCATGTGCTACGGTGGAAGATGTGTTCTTCTTAACTTTGTACTCATTACTCATTAGTCTTCGGATGTGATGTGCCTCGTCATCGGTCTTGTGGCGTGAGTTGTTTCTGCTCTTGTTGGCTCTTTGGCTCCGACGGATATGCAATTCGCTTTGGAGAAACAGGTTGAGTTCTTTGAGGAGGTCGGCTGTTCTCTTCATGAGATTGTTATTTCCTTACACCGCTGGATGCTAGTGATTGGGAGCTTGTTCGAGCGGGCGGAAGCTATGCTGGGTAGGCTCTCTCAGACTCGTGCTGAGCCTTTGGTTCTGACTGATGTTGGCAAAGTGGACCTGAGCGGAGCAGGCCTTCATGGGTATTTCTCTCCTTGTGCTAGGACGTGCTCGACAATCAAGGCTCCGGTCCTCCTGTCGAGGAGCTGAGTCCCGGATCGCACGAGTTCTCGTGGCTTTGAGAAGTGTGGTGCTGCAACGTTGCGGCCTCTCCCTCGCCTGAGTCCGGCAGACATGTGGTTCCTATTGGTGATGGGGTTGCTAAGTCTCGGTTGTTGCCAACGGTGCTCGGAGTTATCGTCGCTATAGAGGTTAGCGACTTTCTCGCCACCTTGGTTGTTACCTTCCCTGGTTCCACAGTTGGTTGACGGGTGCCTTTCATTGTCGTGGTATGTCTCTTTCAGCACGGCATTGGAGTGTCGTGTTCGAGTGTTTGTTAGTGTCGCTTTGTGGTCTATGTGGGTGTGTTTCTTGTGTGGGCTTGGCCCGGTTGTTGCAAGTTTTCTCCGGATTTTCTCCTAAAAATTGGACAACCTCTTCTTAATAAATGTGAGGCAAAGTTTTTTGCCTCCGTTTCAAAAAAAAAGTCTTTGGATGTTTATGTTATTTACTTTCTCAAATTGGTGTGAAAGAAAATATATTATTACCGGTCCTGATTCTTTCTAGCAAGCTAATAAACAAGAAAGTTGTATTATTTATATTTCCAGATTCATAATTAACTTTATAATTTTATGCTATAACTATATTGGTTTCGAATATCACGATTTGGAGTAAAGCCTAATTATACGAGTGGAACTATGAACACCAAAATATATCCCTAATCTTGCCTCTAAGACTTGTTCATATATTATCGATAGTGTTGTTTTCGTGACTATGGGCATAAGTAAGTTGTTACGAGGATGTCGATGATATATGAGAATAACATTGTTTTGAGTAGAGCCAACCTGAGATTGGGTGGTTAGGAGGATGGTTGTATCCTTAGCCCACCAGAATTCAAACACAGGTTTAACATCTGTGTGTCTCATAAAGACGGAATATTCATTCAGTAGGAGGTGATGTTCCCGTCGACAGCGAGGCGCTTGTGGTGACTTCGTCAATTTTAAGATCCAATCTGTCGGCTCAGTCTTCCGGAGGTGCTCATAGGGGTAGGGTGTGCGTGTTGCGTTCATAGGGGTGAGTGTATGCACGCGTATGTGAGCGTTTACGTTTGTACTGTGTTTCTAAAAAAAATTGAATACATTGTTAATATTTCTATTGATAGTTTCTCATGAAAACTATTACCGTTTAAGCTAGTCTTGTTAGTCCACGAAAATAACAAGACATGAATGGAATCCACTTGGACCACTTGAAAATGCTATAGTTACCGGTAAATTTTTACGGGATAACATGCGAAGCACAACTCTACGAGTTATTTCTGTGGAGCTGCCACACCTCATTCTCCCAATGTCCTGATTCCACGTCAGTCCGTAACAATTTTTTTGTAAGGGCATGTAGTACTAGTCCATGTCATCTATAGACAATGATATAGACAGTGTATACAATAGACATCCTTCATACAACAACAAAAATGGTGTCTGTAAGCTGTGTGTAAGAAGTTACAGACTGTCTGAAACTTTACAGAAAGCCTCCTTCTCTTTCCTTATTCTCTTTCTTCCACATCACCAAAATCACCTATAACTAGCTCTTATAGATAGCTCATCACCATTGTATATGCCCTAAGAGTTTTCCCGTAGGTTTTTTTTTTTTGAGCGAAAGATCCAATCTTTATTAATCAAGTAATGTTCAATGGTACAAAGAGAGGATCAGGAGTTTGACCAAGCCACAAGTACGTGTCGGCCAGTCTCTAAAGCTAAAGCGGATCTAGCAAAATTATGAGCTTCTACATTGAGAGCCCTTCCTTCATGTATCACCCTGGACTCGTTGAAAACCGGCGTCGCTCTGCGATTTCCTTCAGCAATGATCCATATGAACACATGCTACCTTCGTTGATCTCTCGCGAGACAATTAGACAATCTGTAGCCAGCAGAACATTTGCAATATGTAAATCCTGCACCAGAGCTAACCCTTCAGAACATGCAAAAGCCTCCAACGTTGCCGGGTCGTTTATCCCTTCAATCACTCTTGCCGAAGCTCCCAAAAAGACACCATTTTCATCCCGACATATAGCACCGGCAGCACCAGAAATTGATGATTTGGAAACAGCTGCATCCACGCTCACCTTACACATGCCAGGAGGCGGAGCTACCCATCTAGTCTGTTTTTGCCTTGGCCGGTTCAGAGTGTTAGGATGATCTCCACGTCACCGATTCCAACGGATCGGTAACAAGTCCTTGACCTCGTTCGCGCCCTGATCGGGGGCGTCCAACTCTCATATGGTTGGTGGGCCCCTGTGACCTACGCTATATAAAGAGGTGGGGGCCGGGGCACACGGTACGAGATTCACCGCGCCGCCAGTCACCCCACCGACATTCCCTACCGATCTAGGGTTAGCGCAGTGCTCACGGGAAGCTCTGCCACCGCCGCCACCGCACGCTCACGCCACTCGCGCCGTCGCCATGGACAACGGCTCGAGCTCCTCCTCGAAGGGAGAAGGTTTGTCTCCCACACCCCTCTAGATCTCTCTCGGATCTGGCAGTATGCATACAGTCACAGTACTCTACCGTTAGCATCTAGCCTAGAAGATCCAACGGATAAAACATTGGTATCAGAGCTTCCTAGTTCTAGATGTTTTTCGGGTAGATTGTTAACAGCAAACCCTAGTTTTCCCTCTCACCGAACAGAAAAGAAAAAAATCACCGGTCAGGGCCTCGGGCCGCCGGCAAAGCAAGCGCCGCCGCAAGGCCGCGCCGTTCCTCTCGATCCAGGTGCGCATCGGCAAGCCGAGGCACCCGGAAGAAGAACCACTCCCTCTCCACCAGCTGTTTCTGCGGCTGTGCGAGATGGGGGCAAAGAAAAGAAAAGATTCTCACCGTGCTTACCGTGCTGCTGCGCGTCGCCGGCAAAGAAAGTACCCAGCACCGCTGCTGAGCCATTTGACGCCGGTGCGCCCACCGGGCGCACGCGACGGCAAAAGGGCTAGAGGGGTGCCGGCTGATGTCTCCTCGTCGCCGTTGACCTTCGGGTTTTGGTGGCGTTAAGGGAAAGAAAAGGGAAGGGCCGCGCCGCTGCCGTCGCCGGACAGAGAGCGTCGGGCGGGGCGAGCAGCCGGGCGGGGCGAGCAAGCGCCTCTCCACCGCCGCCGCCGCCGCTGGTCAGATAGAGTGGCCAGAGAAAGGTTTTGGGGGCAAATGAGCTAGGGTTAGGGTTTCTGTCGGTTTGGGCATTCTTTATACCAGCCGAAAGCGACGGTGGACCGTCGGATCGTATCCGACGGCCAGGAGTGGCCGCCGCGTGCGCACCGTGTGCGGGCCGCGTCGGCGCCGCGTGCGGGCCGCGTGGGCTGCGCTGGCCAGGCCGCGGGCGGGCCGAGGAAGGCCGCGGCAGCAGGCCGCGTTAGCAGGCCACACTGCGAGCGGGCCGCGTTTGCTGGCCGCGTGGGCGCCGCGTCTGCCAGCCGCGTGGGCGGCGCGTTGCTGCGCGTCGCTCGCCGCGTGCGGGCCGCGTGGGCCGCGACAGAACAGTCAGTAATTACAGTTTTTTACAGTTTTATTAATTACAGAGACATTTTTAGGCAGTTTTGGGTCATTTTTTGGCCAAAAATTTGTCTAGTTTTTTCTGAATAAATAGGACCAACGAAATATTTGTTCAGAAATGAAAAAGTAAAGGAAATGCCTCTGAAAAGTTCAAAGTTTAAAGTTTAAAATTTACAGTTTCCGCTGCAAATAGTAATGATATGTGCATTTATCTCTATTTCTGCCCAACGGTGATATAGTTTTATTTGCATTAACAGTTGCATGTTTTAATTCGGACCAACGTTGGATTATAATTTGCAATTGTACTGTTCTCACTTCTTTGTGGTTTTCAGGAGGGTTCTACTTGATGAGCTGCATCAAGGATGTTCCCACCCTTAGAGGAGATAACTACACAGAATGGAGGAAGAAGGTGGATTTCGCCTTCGTCTGTGCTGAGGTGGACTGGGTGGTTGACACACCGCAACCCATCAAGCCTACCGACCCCGTCGAGCCGACGGGGATACCGATGATGCATGGGCTAAAAGAAAAGGGACCATGCTCCCGTGGAGATGTCCTACACTCTAGAGAACGAGAAAGTGGCGGACCGCCAACAAAAAGTGCATGGCATTCATAAAGAATACAATTGAGAACGCCATCGTGGGCTCAATTACGAGTGTGCTTCTGGCTGGGGAGTACCTAGAAAAGATAAAGAGCCAGTTCATCGGTTCTTCAAAGACATATGCAACCCAGTCTGTTGAAGCAGCTGGTGATGTAAAAGTATACTGGAGGTGCACATGGCATCAGGGAGCACATCCTCAGGATGAGCAACCTGGCTGCAAAGCTGAAGCCCATAGATGCTGACCTGGAGCTGAAGCCTGCACTTCTGGTTCACTTGGTGATGGATTCATTGCCACAACAGTTTGACAACTTTGTCATCAATTACAACATGAGTCCTGAGAAATGGGACATTGAAAAGACCATTGCCATGTGTGTGCAAGAGGAGGATAGACTCAAGGCACAGAATGGAGGTACCATCAATTATGTGAAGGACAATAAGAAAAGGCCCTTCACACCAAGCAACAATGGTTCTCCTTCAAAGCCATATGCAAAAGCCCCAATGCAGCATCATCAGAAGTTCCAGCACAGACAGCACCGCGTGAACAAAGACCGATGCCTTCATCAGTCGGAAGACTCAGGCACTACAAGAAAGACTGCCCGGATTGGCTGAAAGAATTAATGGCAAAGAAAGGTAACAACTTAGTTTCCTTTATAAATGAATCCCTGTATACACGAGTTTCGAAATCTACTTGGTGGATTGACTCGGTGCAACTTGTTCATGTTGCAAATTCTTTACGGGGATTCCATTCGACGAGGACTATGAAAAGAGGCGAAGGATGCGTTGAAGTCGCGAATGGAATTCAAGCGAAGTTGAAGCTGTTGGCGACGTCTTCTTGGAGCTAGCTGATGGCTTGACTATTCTGCTTAGAGATGTCTTATTTGTTCCTTCCATACATAGAAATTTAATAAGTGTATCGCGCTTAGATAAAGATAGTTATCAATGTTATTTTGGACATGGCAAATGTGCCATATGGTGTAATAATTCTTATGTTGGGGTTGCTATACTCCATGATGAGCTTTATTTATTGTCTTTGCGTGAAAAAGTATTGTCTGTGTGTAAAGTGAATGAACAAATACCCTCGTCGGAAAAAGAAGGAAAGAAAAGAAAAAGAACCGATGAATCATCAAAATTAAGACATTATCGATTAGGCCATATTTCGAGGGGGGTATAGAAAGTCTCGTTAAAAATGATATTCTTCCTTCATTAGAATTCTCATACATAGAACAATGCATCGGTTGCATTAAAGGAAATTTGTAAAACAAATTAAAAAGGGTGCAACTCGAAGCACCGCAACACTAAAAATAATTCACACCGACATATGTGGACCATTTTCTTTGAAAAATGTGGATGGCTATGATTCGTTCATAACATTCACGGATGATTACTCCCGATATGGTTATATTAATCCAATCAAAGAAAGAACGAAGCGTTGGATAAATTCAAAATATTCAAAGCTGAAGTTGAAAATCAGCATGATAAAAGAATAAAGATAGTCGGGTCCGATCGTGGAGGGAGTACTACGGTCGACATACTCCATATGGCCAAGTCCCTGGACCTTTTGCAAGGTTTCTACGGGAGACTGGAATAGTCGCCCGAGTACTCGATGCCGGGCGAACCTCGAGCAGAATGGGGTAGTGAAAGGCGCAACCGTACCCTTATGGATATGGTGCGCAGTATGATGAGCTATTCCACCCTACCATTGGGATTGTGGATTGAGGCGTTAAAAACCGCTATTCACATTCTAAACAAAGTACCAAGCAAATCGGTGCCCAAAACGCCGTATGAGCTATGGACAGGGAGAGTACCTTCTCTAAACCACCTGAAAGTGTTGGGGAGCCTTGCTGAGGCCAAAGTATTCAATCCAAATATCGCAAAGTTAGATACCAAAACAGTCAGCTGCCATTTTATTGGCTATCCTGAAAAGTCAAAAGGTTATCGTTTCTACGCCGAGAGAAATACACAAAGTTTGTGGAAACGAGACATGTTGTCTTCTTAGAGGACGAAATGATGAGGGGGAGCATGGTAGCTCGGAAAATTGATCTTGAGGAGAAGAGGGTGCATGCACCTAATCCGATGACTCCGGAACCATTTTTTTGCGCTACCATGTGCACCTGTACCAACGATCTCTGCGATTGTGGTGCAAACGCCTGTTGTGACTCCACCCATGACAACGATGAGTGAAAGTTCGGAACCTGTCCGTCAGGAGCCGAATGAACCATTTGTTGAGCATGAAAGGGAGCAACAACAGCCACCTCCTGAAAAGTACAAAGCACGACTTGTGGAAAAAGGATTTACACAAAGAGAAGGGATAGATTACAATGAGACATTTTCTCCGGTCTCATGTAAGGATTTCTTCAGAATCATCATGGCACTAGTTGCACATTTTGATTTAGAGTTGCATGAAATGGATGTAAAGATGACATTTCTAAACAGGGATTTAGAAGAAAATGTCTACATGAAACAACCCAAGGGTTTTATCATGGAAGGCAAGGAAGAAATGGGATGCCGCCTAAAGAAATCCATTTATGGATTAAAGCAAGCCTCCAGACAGTGGTATCTAAAGTTTAATGAAACAATTAAGAGATTTGGATTTAAAGAAAATATTGAGGACAATTGCGTTTATGCAAAGTTTAAAAGTGGGAAATATATTTTCCTAATATTGTATGTGGATGATATTCTGCTTGCCAGCAGTGATGTTAGTCTACTGCAAGAGACAAAGAAGTTCTTGTCCTCAAATTTTGATATGAAAGATCTTGGTGAAGCGTCACATGTTTTGGGCATAGAAATTCACCGAGATAGGAACAATGGAGTATCAGGACTATCACAAAAGGCTTATTTAGAAAAGATTGTAAGTAAGTATAATATGCATAAGTGCAGTGCCACACCTGCCCCTATAGTCAAGGGCGACAGTTTTGGGAAACATCAAAGTCCCCAAAATCAATACGAGCTCGATCAAATGAAAGTGGTTCCATATGCTTCGGCTATTGGAAGCCTACAGTATGCACAAGTGTGCACTCGCCACGACTTAGCTTTTATCACCGGAGTACTCGGTAGATATCAAGAAAATCCAGGTTTTGAACACTGGAAAATGGTAAAGAAGGCATTGCGTTATGTGAAAGGCACAAAGAGTTACATGCTAACATACAAAAGATCTGATTCCCTAGAAATAAGAGGGGTATTCAGATGCAGATTTTGCGGGGGATAAAGATGATAGAAAATCCACATCTGGATATGTATTCACCCTCGCAGGGGGAGCTATTTCGTGGAGAAGCTCCAAACATACGATAGTTGCATCATCCACGATGTATGCAGAATTTATAGCATGTTATGAAGCCACGGGGCGAGCATTATGGTTAAAGAAATTTATACCCGACTTGAAAGTGGTAGATTGTATTGACAAACCACTAAAGATGTACTGCGACAATGAGCCTGCGGTATTTTATGCTCACAACAACAAGTCGAGTAACGCTACGAAACCGATTGAGATTATGTTGTAAAACACAAGGTCCAGGATCAAACAATAAGTTTCGAGCATATAAGGACAAAAGATATGCTTGCGGATCCGCTAACGAAAGGCTTACCACCCAGCGTGTTCAAGGAGCACGTAGCCGGCATGGGTTTAAGGGAAAGTCTTACTTATCCTGGATCATAAGAGGCCCAAAAGTAAAAGAATTTGTTTCAAAACAGAGAAGTGCACTGTGGCTGTCTGATTCTATCGGCAATAGAGCTGTGATGATGAAACATGCCCTATGGACTGATCCAAAATGAAACGAATAAAGTGAAAGTATAAAGTTAAAAGAAAAGTTGAGATCAAGGGGGAGAATGTTAGGATGATCTCCACGTCACCGATTCCAACGGATCGGTAACAAGTCCTTGACCTCGTTCGCGCCACGATCGGGGCGTCCAACCCTCATATGGTTGGTGGGCCCCTGTGACCTACGCTATATAAAGAGGTGGGGGCCGGGGCACACGGTACGAGGTTCACCGCGCCGCCAGTCACCCCACCGACATTCCCTACCGATCTAGGGTTAGCGCAGTGCTCATGGGAAGCTCTGCCACCGCCGCCACCGCACGCTCACGCCACTCGCGCCGTCGCCATGGACAACGGCTCGAGCTCCTCCTCGAAGGGAGAAGGTTTGTCTCCCACACCCCTCTAGATCTCTCTCGGATCTGGCAGTATGCATACAGTCACAGTACTCTACCGTTAGCATCTAGCCTAGAAGATCCAATGGATAAAACACAGAGTACCCCGTTCCTTTGGCAAGGCAAATGCTATTTTAAGTTCAGCCAGAAAGGAGTTGATGAAACAAACAATAGACAGAGGGCTCTGAAATATTTGCTCATGTATAGCTTTCCGTCTCGCTGTCCATATTGCCCAAAGTGTGACTGTGGACTTCACAAAATCCTCATGAGACAATGTTTTAAAATCCTAAGAGTTTTCCCGTAGGTGCATTGTTGTGGACTACTCCTTCCCTCTTGGGCGGTTTGGGAGGATGCCATGCCCAGTAGAGACGTTGTCAGTTCTTCTTTTCCTTTGTTTTCTTGCAAATTGTTGTCGAAATGAATTTTGAAGGATATCGTAGGCAGATTTAGGCAATTTCGGACGGCCCATGGCCCGTAGGCGGTAATGGCCCAGTGACGACTGAAAAGAGACGACGGGAGAAGAGTGGGCGTGGAAGGAAGGGGGGAAGCAGCTGGTCGCCGTCGCCGTCGCCGTCGCCGCCGACGATGCTTCCGTTCGAGGAACAGGTGGCGACGGACCTGGTAGAGGATCCCAATGGAGGGCTGGTGGTGCTCTCCTCCGGCCTCCCGCTCGCCTCCCTCGTCGCCACCCTCCTCCTCCACCTCCACCACCAATCCTCTTCATCCCCTTCACCCTCCTCCTCCTCCGGCGGCGGCGGGGGCGGCTGCTTCCTCATCCTCTCCGCCCCGGACACCCTCAAGGACCAAATCCGCCGCCGCCTCCTCGAATCCCAGCTCCTCCAGGTCCACGACGTGGGCCCCGACGTCCCCGCCGCCCAGCGCCGCGCTCTCTACAACTCCTCCGCCGACGGCGTCGCTCTCTTCCTCACCCCGCGCGTCCTCGCCGCCGACCTCCTCACCTCCCACCTCCACCCCTCCCGCGTCGGGGCCCTCCTCCTCCTCGCCGCCCACCGCGCCTCCGACACCTCCTCCGACGCCTTCATCGCCCGCCTCCTGCGCCAGCGCCACCTCCTCCCCGTCTACGCCTTCTCCGACCGCCCCCACGCCATGGTCGCGGGCTTCGCCAAGGCCGAGCGCGCCATGAAGAGCCTCTACATCCGCCGCCTACACCTCTGGCCTCGCTTCCACGTCCTCGTCGCCGCCGACCTCGAGCGCTCCCCGCCCGAGGTCGTCGACGTCCGCGTCCCCATGACGGGCCCCATGGCCGGCATCCAGGCCGCCATCCTCGACGCCATGGACGCCTGCCTCAAGGAGCTCAGGCGGACCAACAAGGTCGACGTCGAGGACCTCACCGTCGACAAGGGCCTCTTCAAGTCCTTCGACGAGATCGTCAGGAGGCAGCTCGACCCCATCTGGCACACGCTCGGCAAGAAGACCAAGCAGCTCGTCACTGACCTTAGGACGCTGCGCAAGCTGCTCGATTACCTTCTCAGGTCAGTTAGCCACACTGTCTGTCTTTTTGGGACTCCACATTCCACACACTTGAATGAAGAAAATAATATCACTGTGCATCTGTGCTTAAATGTATCTACATAATCCCGAGGCATCGTCTTTACGCTCTGTATCATGGATAGGTACGACGCTGTGACCTACTTGAAGTATCTGGACACCCTAAGAGTATCTGAAGGTGTCCGATCAGTTTGGATATTGGCTGATTCAAGCCACAAGATATTTGAACTCGCAAAGAGGCGTGTTTATCAGGTTATTAGACCGGATGGCACAAAAGTTAGTACAATTAACAAGGGCACACCAACAAAGAAGAGAAAGGTGGCGCATGGTAGCAGCAAGAAAGGAAAAGAAACGGGTAATTAGTCCCTTGTTTTCCATGTATCTACTCTGCTTCTCTTAAGAAGAGAACATTTATTTAATATAATAGATGATTCTTGTTCCTGCAGAAAATGAGGATTCCACTCCTAGCAAGGATGACACTCAGAAGGTAAATGCACTGGAAGAGGTTTTGGAGGAAGCACCAAAGTGGAAAGTGTTACGGGTGAGCGGTTCAGTTTTTGTTCCTCAGCTTTCTTCCATTGCAACACTATTTACTTCACACACTACAGAGAAAAAAGTACATTTGAATTCAGTTCACGCTTCTGTCCCGTTCCACTCACATTTTGCCCAGTGTTAAAAATAAACTACAATCCACTTTCCTTGTTCTGTTCTTGTAGGAATTCTCCCGAGTAGATTGTTCATCATCTATACACTCTTTGTTTATACTACAAATGTTTTTACCTGATATACATCTTTGCAGGAACTGTTGCAAGAGATAGCAGAAGAACAGAGAAAGGGAGATGGTGTTGTGCATGAAGATGAAAGTAGTGAAAGTGGCATAGTCTTAGTAGCGTGCAAAGATGAGCGCTCATGCTTGCAGCTGCAGGAATGCATATCAAAAAGCCCCCAGCAGGTAACTTGCCGCCTATCTTTAATGCAGTTGCATTAATCTACATGATGGCTGTGCTATTTATGTTCTATTTCCTGCGCACACATATGTTTTTCTTTCTTTGTAGATGCAAGTTTCTTTCTTACTTGTTAGATTAACCTTGTGAATTCTTCATAATATTACTTGACTTGTTTATAACAAGGTCATGCGAGAAGAGTGGGAGAAGTACTTGCTTGGGAAAGCTGAGCTGCATGGATTACATAAAAAGAAGAAGAAGAGACAATCTCAGCAACCAAAAGGGTTTGGTGTCCTGGATGGGGAATTTCCTGCAGGGCCTAGTGAGAATGCAGGGCCCGTAAGTATTCGCAATCTTGAGACTGATGCCTTACTTGCTGCCGCCTCTGGTATAAGCAATTTAACCAAGGAAGCTGATGCCATCGATGATTCAGTTGCAAGCTGCAGGAGTGGTTCTGTGAAGGGAAAAGGAAAGGGGGTATCAAGGAAAGTCCCAAAGAGAAAAGCCAGTAATAGAAAAACTAATAATGCTACAGAAAATGAGAATTGCCAAGGTACTGATGTGGAAGCATCTGGTAAAATAGACGAACAATCTGAAATCGATGTCTCTAAGGAGTCTGCCAAAGATGCTTCTGGTCCATCCTCCACTGCTCACAATGCTGAAGACTTGATTGATGCCAAAATGCTGCCTCCTGTGCAATTTTATGCCCTAGATAGTGACCAGCATATACTTGACACATGGAAACCATCTGTAATTATTGTCTATAATCCAGATATAACCTTTGTCCGAGAAATTGAGGTATACAAGGCTGAGAACCCATCAAAAAAGTTGAGAGTTTACTTCCTTTTTTATGAAGAATCTTCTGAGGCCCAAAAGTTTGAGTCAAGCATTCGTCGGGAAAATGAAGCATTTGAATCTTTGATCAGACAAAAGTCTCTGATGATGATACCTGTTGATCAGGTGGTGTTTCAATTGAATCTCTCTCCATTACTAAAGCTGTATGTACCCTAGGCATTATGACCTTATCGAAGTATTTACCATCTGATTGATGCTACATATAATGGTTCATGAAATGGCTGCTACGCTTTAACAAAGCAGAAATATGGTGTTTATTTGAAATTTTGAACTCTCAGCCAGCTTTGCTTGGGCAGAAAATGCTGTCTTACACTTTAAGAAATTTCATATTCTACATATACTTGACACATCTATCTTATTTCTTTTCAGAGTGGCCGTTGCATTGGACCAACTCTGGCAAATGAGCCAGAACCTATTTTATCTCAGAATTCATTAACAAGAAATGCAGGTGGTAGAAAGCCAACAGAGAAGGAGATGCAGGTGACTATAGTGATCCTTATTTTGATTTGATTTTGATGAAGGAACCATATGCTGTGTTTTTACTGGCTGCATTGCTAAAATTTTCAGCACTGTGTTCTCTTCTAGGTTATTGTAGACATGCGGGAGTTCATGAGCAGTCTTCCCAATGTACTACACCAGAAGGGTATTCGGATAATACCGGTGACCCTGGAAGTTGGTGACTATGTTCTTTCTCCTTTGATATGTGTTGAAAGAAAAAGCATCTCAGACTTGTTCCAGAGCTTTGCTTCTGGTCGTCTCT
Source organism: Lolium rigidum (assembly GCF_022539505.1). Taxonomy (NCBI): domain Eukaryota; kingdom Viridiplantae; phylum Streptophyta; class Magnoliopsida; order Poales; family Poaceae; genus Lolium; species Lolium rigidum. Next base: position 262,189,346 of record NC_061511.1, read on the forward strand.
ACAATCAGGTTGAGACCATGATTAGGTATTACAAGATCCCAGTGCTTCTGATAGAGTTCTCACAAGATAAGAGCTTCTCCTTCCAGGTATTTTTTTCATTCTATTTTCTTTACACACAAATGGTCTCTACAGATGACTTCCTGTCATATGGTCAAATTAGAATTCATTTCCATGGAAAGGAAACTGTAGTATTTTACACTGTTGGTTGCACCAGATGATATGCTTACTACTTCTGTGCTAATTCTCTTGCAGTCTGCAAGCGAAGTTGGGGACGATGTGTCCCCAACAAACATAATCTCTAAGCTGTCACTGCTAGTCCTGCATTTTCCTCGGCTTCGCATAGTGTGGTCTCGCAGCCTGCACGCGACAGCAAGCATATTCATGTCGCTGAAAACAAACCAGGATGAGCCTGACGAAACCAAGGCGATGAGGGTGGGCGTGCCTTCAGAGGACGGGGTTGTGGAAGATGACGTGAGGTAAGTTGCGTTTATCTGTTTGTGCAAAGCATAATAATTAATAGCGATTGCATGTTTGATTTATGGTTAAAAAACAATCTGGTTTTCAGGGCTGAGAATTACAACACGTCCGCAATCGAGTTTCTGAGAAGGCTTCCCGGTGTGACGGACTCCAACTACAGAGCGATAATGGACGGGTGTGATAGCCTGGCGGATCTGGCACTGCTACCGGTGGAGAGGTTAGCGGAAGTGATGGGTAGTCAGAGAGGAGCGCGGACACTCAAGGAATTTCTCGATGCCAAGTGTCCCAGCATGATCTCCTGAAAATGATCATTGCTGGTCTGGTGAAGTGAGCTCTAGGATGAAGAGGAGTAGTCATTCCTTGTGTGCTATATGGATGGTTAGAGTTGTGTGCTTAGGTAAGGTAGGTAGGTTAAGGTTAGGTAATCCGAATTGCAACATCACCACTAGTATGAGTCTAGGATTGTGTCATTCGGCAATAGAATGGAGATATTTTGTGTAATGGGGACCCGCAAATTGCTAGAGTGGGCAATTTCATCCAATCCAGACTATCCAGTTGCAAAATGTGATTGCTCTTTGAAAATCAAGCTTCTTTAAGATGCTGGTTTGAGGAGGCTGTCATTCCATCAACGGACCGAGCAAAAGTCAAAATGTATACCATTAGTTATTTGTAAAATTTGTCATAAAAAATCTCAAACAAAAATTGGTGATATTTGTTTCGCCATTGATGCAAAAAATGTAATTAAGTATTATAATCATAGCTCACTAAAAAATATTATGTGTACTTACATTTTTTTTGTAATATGTGTTCACCTTTCATGAAAACATGTTTAATTTCAGAAGCGCTAAACTGGTAAAATTTATTATATGTACTTCAAAGACGAACATGACCTTTCATGAAAAACAATATGCTGAAAAACCTTACTTTATTTAAAACTCCACGCATAGATTGGCTTCTCCACCCCTCCTAACGCTGGCAAGGAGGGGGGACCGATCTATAGAGGAGGTGAAGGTGAGTTGGAACCGATCTATGAAGAAGGTGAAGGTGGAGACAGCGTTGTTTCCTTAGAGGCGGCCACCGCTTGGAACGAGAGCAAAAGGAAATGCTAGTTTGACAGAGGCATAAATCCTCAAGGTTAGTTTGGCAGACACTTACATGTGCGGTTTTTTGTAAACTTCATCATTCTCCACTGGCATAAATCCACTTCTCCTCTTCATCTCCAATTTTTCTAAAAAACTATTTTCGGAAACACCCCAGGGCCATATATGTCTCCCCAAGTTCTTTGGGAGTATCATTTCTCGAGTCCTAGTTGTTTGTTTCTTATGCTAGGCCAAACTTGATGCCCCCGATCAAATCCAAATTTGAGCAATACCCCCATGGTCAACAGGTCAAGGTATGTCTAGGGTATTCCCCCAACTAAGGTGACGAAAATAGGGGTATAATGGTACAAGTGACTCATATACTTAGCATAAGATTATCAGAAAGCGCTTGACATTTGAAATAGCATTTTTACTAAGTACTACCTCTGTTTCAATATGTAGGAAGTTTATCCTACCAAAACTTCTTGTATTTTGGAACAGAGGTAGTAATATGCAAGTTATGAATAGTTTGAAGATCATGCACATAAAATATATGACCAATATGGTCAAAGTGGGTGCTTGTTTGGCCCATCAACTTAATCATCTTCAATCACTGTCAATTTCCTTGACTGAACCCCATTGCTCTCGTTGTGGTCTAATCGCTAAAAATGGATGAATAAAACACATAAATGAAAGGTACACCAAAAAATTACCAAGATGGCACTTTTAAATAAATCTTGATTTTAGATGAATTTAGGAAAAATCATCTTAATCAGATAAAAACGAGGGGGATATGATTGTCCAAAGGTTTCCACCAAGGTTACCATGTAGCATACCACAATAGGGTTTATACCATGTTGTGTTTCAATATGGTGTGCCGCTAAGAAGGTTAGGCACCAACAAGTATGGTTTTATATCCATACACATGACTGTTTTATACTAAGCCTTTCAGAACCTTCCTTGATCGAAGATTGGGATCACCTATGCGGCTATGTCTAGGAAAAAAAAGGCATATAAGTTACCCTCAATGCAAAAAATATTAATGTAAAGAAATATTACAACCGTGGTTCTTTCAAAGGGATATTTTTTCTTACCTTTTCACTAACATTTTTGTAATTTCAGGAAGCAATTGTTCTGCTAACTCGTGAGATTCATTATTATATATTTCGAAAAGCAATATGATTGATTTTTTTCATGTCGAAACAATAAGATTAAGACAGGAGATTTTTTTTGATAAGAATTAAGACAGGAGATGGAGTAGACATCGACTTTCCCGGAGGCCCGGCCCAAACCCTCCAAAACCACTCCTGTTTCTCCCTTCCCTCCGACCGGCGCCGCCGCCACCATCCATGGCGCTCGCAGTCGCAGCCCTCCAGAGCTGCTTCCGCGCCGTCCCTCCGGACGCCGTCTCCGCCGTCGTCGACTGCGTCCTCGCCTCCTCCTCATCCTCCACCTCGCCCTCCCAGCTCTTCCACTCCCTCCTTGACTCCTTCCCCGAGGTACTCCCCGCCTCCTCGGTGCAGCCGCAGGCTCTCCACCCCGGCCATGGCCATGCCGCCTCTCTCTCCCACGCTGCCGCGCTCTGCCATCTGCTCTCCCACCTCGACTCCTCCTCGTCCTCCAAGACCGCGCTGCGCACGCTCCTCTGGAGAGTCTTCCTACCGCTACTCCGCGGCGAGTCCAACCAGCTCCAGCAGCAGACCATCGCGCTCATGTGCGACACCGTCTCCGCCGCCCAATCCTGGGACCTGCTCGGAGCCACCATCCTGCCCTTCTGCATCCGGTCCTGTGCCGTCGCAATGGGTCTGGCCACCACCCATGAATACGACAACGACCACTCCATCATATGCCACTACCACTTGGATGCTGCCGACGCCGAGGATCATCACCAATCAGGCGCAGCGCTGCTGCCCCTCTCCAATGCCGCCGCACTCCTGGCGTCGCTGCTCGGAGACGCATTGGGGAGGAGACCGAAGAATACCCTCAGCCTGCCCCAGGACGCTTCCCTCGACACACTGCTGCAGAATTTGACCTGGGACCTGTCCAGGCTCGTGCTCAAGATGTTCGACCACAGCCAGGAGTACCGGTCCTGCGCCACCCGAATCCTCCTGCAGCCTCTGCTAATTTCACTAGCAGATATTTCCTGTGTAGCTGTCGAGTTTGGGGCGGTCCAGCTTAAGCTATCTAGGTTGGTCTACTTTCTTTTATGCGCCGCAGAACTTGTTAGTTTGAATTGTTTGCTCGAGCTAATCGTTCTCCTGCATTATTCGTGCAGGTCTGGTTTCCTGGAGTCCATCTGGAACTGTTGTGTTTCTCTGTTCTCTCTGGGCCGTGCTGAGCGGCTCGATGCATACGGTATACTTTCTATATACTTCTCGGCGTTGAAATCGGGATGTCAGTATGCTGTCCCAGGAGCTGATGAGGCCCACAACTTTGATCTTAGGAATGTCACTGGATTTTGGGATGAACTGCGCAGGGGACTGGTAAGCCATCTAGTTGATTACTTTGCTACGCTGAAAATCACCTGTCAGGATTCCCATTGGAGTTAACACACTTGAATTTTTCTATGCACCAGGTTGACAAGGACACTGTAGTAAGGAAACAGGCTTTCTACCTCCTGAAAATATCGCTAAGCATATTTTCTTCTGGAAATGATGGGAACCAGCAATGCACTGGCAGCAGCCCAGCTGCTTTGACTGGTCAAGCCACATCAAATACCTCTGTGACAAAAAAGGAAAGGTGGGCTAACAAAGAGGCCAAATCCCTAGGTGTTGAAGAAATCGCGCAATCAGGTGAGCAATGCTCAAGTGGTCAAGACCGATGGAAGGTCTTCCTGTTACTCTACGAGATGCTCCAGGAGTTTGGTACACATTTAGTCGAGGCAGCCTGGACGCACCAGGTTAGTTTGTCCATGCATGTTTCTCTTACGAAACTATTCACTCCAAGATATGTTCATTGCCAGCAATCCTGAATTTAATACATGTTAAAGCCTATGTAGCTGAACACTCACTCGGTAACAGTGAAAACACAGCACTATTCACCTCTTTGCTTTTATTTTGTGGGAGCTTACTTCTTTGCTTTAACTGGCTATTATGTTAAAACATGATCCGCAGGTAGCGTTATTGTTTGAGTCTACACCACAGAGTGACCATATGGGTCACATATGCAGAGCTTTTCATGCTCAGATGGAATCTGTGGAAGGGATTTTCCACTGGATGACGGTGTTGTGGGAGCGTGGGTTTACTCATGATAACCCTCAAGGTCAGCACTGTTACGTACATGGCATATATTCTTAGAATTTTTTCTTAATCTGCCTTTATGAATGCCCTTTGCAGTACGATGCCTGGTAATGCAATCCTTTTTGGTTATCACATGGGAACACTACAAAGGCTATGCTCAAATGGTCCCTAGAGGATTTGTTCTTGGCCCTCTCATACGTGGCCTGAATGATGTAGTTCATCACAAGGATTTTGGTTAGTGTTATTTGGTTTTCATTTAATTTGATAGAATATGAACAGTTCTGCTATGAGAAATACAAATTTGTTCTGTTTACTTCAAATATGTGCTTTCGTTTGCACTTTATGATGCAGTTATTTCTTCTTGGTACAATTTTTAGGGACCTCCCTAGATACAGAAATACTATTATCTCAAAAGGCCTTCCAAGGAACACCATATTACCTCCCTAGATACAGAAATACTATTAGCTCAAAAGGCCTTCCAAGGAACACCATATTACCTTAGTACATTTTCAATGTAAACAAAGATACGGAAATTTCAAATGGCATATGGTTTTCAAACCAAATGGATGAACCTATTGAATAAGCATCACTTGGTATATGTTTGTCCTTTGCAGCGAATTTGGATTAAAACTTTGTTAGATTTCAAACTCATATTGTACATGGTGGGAAACTTGATTGCATGTGGCTAGTTTCTCTGTTCTTAGTTATCGATTTTGTCCTTGGGCAAGTATTTTGCATTTTGCTGTTTGTATTGCAACACTGCCCCACCTGCTTTTGTTTACTGATCCCCGATGGTCATGCAATTTTTTTCTTTGCTTTCCTATCTTTAGTTGTCTGGTATATATACTTTTATGTGACATACTGTTCAACTGGTCATTCTCTTTTACATGCTGAGCTATCTGCATAAATTTGTCTAGGTGTTGGTGGTGTTTATAAGTCAGAAACCATAAAAGGTGCAGAGAGGTTTTTCAGCAATTATGCCCGGAAATTGACGACACGGTACTACTTCTTGGACAACTACTACCTTCTATCTCAGTTTGTGGTGTTGTCGCACTTCATTATAGATATGAGATCTGATACTTTGGACTCTGGAAATGAGTTTAGTTCTGCAACACTTTCTGTTACAGTATTTAGTTTTGCATTAATTGAAGGATGTCAATATGCATCACAATGAGTATCAAACTAGACTCTTGCAGTATTGTGTGTTCTTTGTTTGAAAGGTTACTGTGTACTGAATTTACATGTGTTGTAATATATAGTTCAGAAACATAACTAGATAGAACTTATGTGCAAATGCTGGAGCTGCAAGGAATAACACATATTGAATCATATCATGAGCTACATGAACTCAGTACCATTTCAAATGAGAGTATTTATGTTGTTTAGCGGTAAGATATAGCCTATCTTACTTGGTTAGGGGAGTGGATTTACAACCGAGCCACCCGGGTTCAGGTCCTCACCGACACGAATGTGTTCTTATTATTTTAAAAAAACTCGTTGTGGGGGCCTCCTTCGCTGCTTTGCTTTAAAAAAAATCCGAACGCATACTTTAAGTTAAGTTTGTTTTCAATAGTACGACCTGCTTCTTGTGGTGTCCTGATACCTTTTTTCTCTCCATATATTGCCAGTGACCGTTTACATCTGGTTTGGAATTTGGCGTCTGCTGCTAAACAAGATTCATTTGGCCGAGCAGGATTAATGACTCTTGCATTTTGTGTTGCGTCATGCGCTTGTCAATCAGATACACACGACTTACCATGTGCTTCTGCTGTGAGTGACTTGGCAAAATGCAATGGAGATACTTATATTGCAGTCAATACTGCAGATTTATTAGAGGCCTTATGGATTCTTAGTGAGAGGAGCAAACACCACTTTAATCCAAAGTATCGTCTGAAAGGTTAGAAATCTTTCTGATAGAAAAACTTGGAGCTAGTGGTAAGTAATGCATTATCACTTTGTTAACTTGAAGTCAACTGCAGTTTGTGAACAGGTTATCAAAGCCGCAGTATCTTTGATAAGTGCAGCTGAAATTCCACTCAATCGGCTTTTGTATTTCATTTCTACAATACCTCGAGAGTTTACTGATTATACTGGTGGGTACATGCAAATATGGTGAAATGTTTGTATGCAGCAACTCCACCGTTGAGGATAACTAACAGCCATATTTGCTTCTCCTTGTAGGACCACTGAGGGCTACAGTTCAGAAATGGTTTCTTCAGAAAAAAGAATGTTCTGAGATGAACAATTTGTTGGATGAGCTAATTGATTTCCCAACCACCTTCATTAAACACACATGGGTAGAAGGATCGTATTTGTATGATGATGAGGATGTGGGTGCATGGGAAGCTGAAGCACAGAGGTGGGCAAGGACCCTTGTTCTTGTAACCTTAGAGGAGCAACATTTCAAGCAAATATTTTCGGTATGTTTTGCTTGCCACCTGCTTTCAAGTCTGTGGAAAGCATTAGCATTGCTGTTGACTATTGACTAAATAAGCACCCTGTGGATATTTATATTGTGCTAAGGTCTGTAACCTTAATTTCTCTGGCCTATCAGTAGGCGATAATAGTACGCCCACACTGTAGCTTTTTCCTCTTGTGTGATTGAAATCAATTTTGGTTTGAGATATCCCTTTGTTTGCAGTTCCTGGAGAAATGTGGTGACAAGCTTTCTGAAAATTCTCCTGCTAGAGAATATCTCTACATAAAGTTCTTTGTCATCATTATAAGTTTGATTGAGGAGCTTGAAGTGAAAAAGAAAAAGCTTGTTCACCAGAATAATACCATCGCCAGTGGAGGTTCAGATATGACAGATGGATTAGAGCACCGAGCTATCAACGAGAAGCTTGCAAAATCATTGCTTTTAGTTTTGGTAACCTATTTTTTCTTTGTACTGTGACTGAAGGCTCTTTATCTAATAGCCTCTATATATCACCTTGCTTATGTCTTAATTCAGGAAAATATGGTGGCCTTTAGCAAGCAATCTTGCTCAGTTTTCTGGTTAAAAAATAAAGACAACATGGATTTACCATGTTCTGTTAAAGGAAAGCTTGGTGGTCCGAGTCAGCGTCGTTTAGCTACCTCCATAACCTCTTCAGTGCTGCAGAGTGTATGCCTCTTTCTGATGATTTCATACCACATTATTGCATTTGGCCATCTTAATGAGTTGTATTTAGTAAAAGGTCCCATTTAGTCTGTTTTATGTTGCTTTTCAGAGACATTGTTATCTTAATTAAGCAGCAAGTAAGATATGGAAAATAGTTTTCCAGTGATCTGATGGATTTGGACATTTGGTTGATTTGATAGAGGATTGCTACATTGCTGGCTAATAATCACATGCAGATGTTTTTGTCTATTCTTTTCTTTTGAACCATGTAATACTGTCAAAACTTCTTTTTTGCCATGTAATATTATGAAAATTTGTAACTTCTCATACCCCCTCCCCTCTAATCTGGAGAAAATTATATAGGTGGGCTGTTACAAGCTGCTTATTGTGCTTTCAGCCCATCTACCACCGGCTGATTATTCCCGTGTTCGTACTGTTGTCTTGATAGCTTCCGAAGATCTCTTATTATAGGGCAGCATATATTACCTTCGCTTTAAATTTCCTCCCACCATTTTATGATGTAAATGTGATAACTTCCTATTGTAATATTTCGCAGATTTGGTCTATAAGGTGTGTTAGCTCTGTTGTTACATGGTGTAACCACTACACCTCTGATGTTTCTCTTCATTCAGCATTTTCATTCCTGTGGGAGTTCTGTTGGGAAGTTATCCAACATTGTACTTATGCAACAGAGGTTGGTTACTTTTTTTTTCAGTGTTTGGCTTAATATTTATATGTCAGTGGCTTGCAGTTTGTCCATATTAGTTTTTATGCCTGATTAATTATTTTTCCTGGACAAGACTGGAGCTGAACTTCACTTGGCAGCTTATGAAGCTCTAGTCTATGTACTGTCCGCTCTATCTACTCCTGCCATTTATCACTTTCTGGTTTTTGTGGAACCAAAGCAATTAAATGGCGATGTCAAATTGCCATTGGATTTTTTGGCCACTACTTTTCTTGGTAATATCAACAGCCTCCTTACAAATGGAGTTCTGACACGAAGCAGACGAGCTGTTTTAATGTGTTGGAAGGTGAGTCCCTTCGTAGTGTCCATGGCTCAGTTTTGTATATTGACAAGTAAATTACTGAAGCAGCTCCTAATTATTAGTTTTGAGTTAGTGGCTTTGTGTAGACTCCCTGCTATCCATTTCTCGCTGCTGTGATGAGAACAAATCCCAGCTGAAGAGTTTAGATCCATTGTTTTCAGATTCAACCCTCCGAACCATCTTTCTTGATATTACTGAAAGGTGAGTACCACATGACTTCAGATTCTTCATATATGATTGGCAAACCATAGGAGTATTCCCTTAGAAAATGTTCAAACCGCAGTGACTACTTTACCTGTGTATTTGAAGGATCCTAGCATGTTTGATAGTTGCAACATTTTCAGAACTTGTTTCCATAGTGTAACTTGTTGAAAATTTATAGCATTCCTTATCAATTTTGTATGGGAGTTATCTAAAGGAGTGACTAATTGCTCTCAATTGTCTTTTTCTAATAGATACAGGTTTTACATTTAAAGTTTAAGCATGGTCATATTTGCTTTCTTTCTCATCTTGGTTGAATACATCAACTTATATTTAGGTACTTCTTGATGTATGTTCTCCTTTTGACCTTACTTATTTACTTTTAATCGTTGCAGTCTTGAAAATGCTGGTGAGAATTCTGTTGTATCCATCCTTAGGTGTGTGAGGTCTGTTTTGGGGCTTTTACAGTTTAATATGAGCCACAGAAATTTATCCTCTTTGGGCATCAGTTATGAGGTACTATTTAAAGTCCTGTTACTGTATTCATATGAACAACCTAAATGGTTTTGCACAATTTGTTGTCGAAGTTATAAAATTACTGTTTGACAGCTCAAGTTTTAAAACTTATAATGTCATATATTTCTAAACGGATGGGGTAACTTCTCCTTCAGATTTAGATCATTATTATGGCTTGTATTTTGGCATTGATGTTTATTCTCTATTTGCTGCAGATGATGATGCAATTGGTAAAATCTTCCTGGATCTTGCACCTTAGCTGCAATAAACGCAGAATTGCACCAATTGCTGCACTACTATCTGCGATATTGCACCCATCAATCTTTCCGAATTTGGAACTACATGAGGCAAATGAAAAGGGGCCAGGCCCTTTGAAATGGGTCAGTTCTAACATATTCTCTCTCTATTACTCTACTGTTTTTAACGTGAAACCTTTTTCTTGTTCTTTACAAGTGCTAGAAGAAAAAATGCCTACTTGCTGCTGCTATCTGTTTGTCCATGCTTTGCCTATTCTACTAAAGTAGTGCTGCTTTTTATATGCTTGGCCTGCATTGTGTACTTAGTTACAGGCATATAGTTCCATATGGTTCTCGTTATATTTTATGGATGACTAAATGAAACTTGATTACTGCAAAGTCCAGCCTGTGCTAGAGAGGGTCAGAGGAACCACCAGATTGCTGACTGACAAACAAAGGCGGTTAACAAATTTTTGTGACCTCAATTTCGCCTGTCTGCTTAACCTTGTTGTGTTTTGTACATACACTGCATGGTATCTTTATGCAATTCATCAATGTGGGAATTCATTTTAGCACCACTGTCTTACATGCTATATAAGACATGATGCAACAAGTAACTTGTCCTTTTGTTTCCAGTTTGTCGAGAATCTCCTCAATGAAGGTTCAAAGAGTCCTCGAACTATTCGCCTAGCAGCTTTGCACTTGAGTGGTTTATGGTTAATGTACCCAGATACTCTTAGATTTTACATGGAGGAACTGAAACTATTAGCATTATATGGATCTGGTAAGGTTATGAAATCTTTTTCTGAATAGTTTCTGTATGTTCATCATCTTCTATCTTACACTACCTTTCTAACAAATCCTGCCAATATGCTGTTGTACATTCTAACCTTCCCAATGGAACTTCATGTAAATTGAATAGTGGCATTTGATGAAGATTTTGAAGCCGAACTCTCTGAAAACCATGAGGCAAGATTTGAAGTTTCAATGCTAGCGCAAAGTCCAGATCGTGAATTCACAGAGGTAAAACTGCACCCCTCTGCCCTCTGGTTCTTAAAATCTTGAATAATGAACCATGCTTGTCTATCTACTGTTCCTTTCTCAAGAATAATACTTATTACAATGTAAAAGAAATCACTTGAACCTTCTCCATTTCCTTGAAAGTCACCAACAAATCAATTGATTCACAGTTCTAAAATGCATTGCCAATGCTATTGCAGGTCTTCATTAATACAGAATTGTATGCACGCGTTTCAGTTGCTGCTTTATTTCATCAGCTAAAGAGTTTGGGGACTGAAGAAGCTCTTCAATCTGGCAAACTATTTCTACTGAAACTTCTTGATTCAGCGGTAACATTTTCAGACTCAGAACAGTTTAGCTACTGGTTCAGGGTTTGCCAACTCAGTCAATGCTGTCTTGGCTTTTTATAGGCTGTTACTCTTTTTTACTCGATAAGTAGTATGGTTACCTTTTATAGTTTTGGGAAGTTTTTATACATAGAGTTTCGGATGAGTTTCATGGGCGAAATACCAGTTCAGTATGACTAAACTGTGAAACTTATCTGATGCTGCAAACTTACCTATCATGCTGACTTACAATTGCATGTTTAAATTTAGTGGATATTTGACATTTCGTATTTGCTCTGTTTGTACAGGTGAACGACAATGACCTCTCGAAAGAACTTTACAAAAAATATAGCAGTGTAAGCCTGTTGCTTAGTATCGAGAACCTTGCTATTTTGCACCTTATTCTGAAATATGCCTATTGTCAGGTACATAGGCGTAAAGTTCGTGTGTGGCAGATGATATGTGTTCTTTCGCACTATGTAGAGGAAGACATAGTTGAGAAAGTGACATCTAGTGCTCACATATGCCTTTATGTAAGGACATTTTTAATCTTGCGTATTACGCTTTTAAGCTATGCCATTTGTGTACATCTGCCTTTATGTATTGATGCAAGTTCAAATGGCACACTTTTGTTTCTGCAGAGAAACAATCTACCTGCTGTTCGGCAGTTCCTGGAGACATTCGCTATACTTATTTATTTAAAATTTCCAACATTGGTGAGAGCTCATTCATGTCAATGCCTGTAGACCTATGTGATCAATCACGCTTTTTTTTTGTCAGTAGAATCTTCTTGCCTTTAACTATCCTTTTTGTGATGAATTATGATTTGCAGGCTGAAAAACAGCTTGTTCCTATTTTTCACGACAATGAGATGCGGCAACAGGTAAGCATTTGGTCAGATGTGTTACTATTTTGATGTGTTTATTTAACTATTTCCTCTCTGCAGGCACTATCTTCTTATGTATTTATAGCAGCAAACGTGATGCTACATTCAAGGGAGCTGTCTGCCCAGAGGAACCATCTGAATCAACTGCTTCCTCCAATAATTCCCTTTTTAACATCCCATCACCACAGTTTACGTAGTTTCACTCAGGTAAAATTATGTAACTTGAAATTATGTGGAGCTACATTCTTTTGGAGTGTTACATTGTTCTAATCAACTGAAGATCTATCTTGTGTTGCAGCTACTTGTCCACTGTGTTTTTTCCAAGTTGTGGCCTATTTTGCAACTCGAAAGCTCAGAAGAGCCATTCATCGAGAGGAGGTGCTTTCAAGATTTGAGACAATATCTGGCAGAGAATACTGACTGTGCAAGGTACATCCAGTTTCCTTCTATTTAGCTAGTCTCAGTGTCTTCTTTCTTAGTACAACTAGTCCTGTCAACTAGAGACTGGATTTCCTTTTCTTTTTAATCTGATAAGATGTAAACTATAAAATCATGTATTTTGATTTCAGACTGAGAGTCTCAATTGAAGGTTTCCTAGATGTTTTTGACCCGGATACATCTGGGACTCCTTCGGGCATATTTACCGCTCGCCCTGAGGTTTGTAATATTCTTGGTCTCTAAAATTTAGGGGCACTGCTCATTTTGTCAGAAATGACTAGCATGAAAGGCAGTGAATGTTTCGGCATTTCTGGTGTAATTCTGAATATGCTGTTTTTTATGCAGTCGTCTGGCTTTGAATGTGTTCCAGTGTCAGTGCTGGAGCGAGTGAATAATTTTTTGAATGTAAGCACTTGAAGCTTGAGCTGTATTAAGTTTGTTGCACGAAACTGCACTTGGAGCCAAATTAACTATTATAACTCCTCCTGGATGTATGTAATGTCAGGACGTGAGGGAGGAGCTGAGAGATTGCATGATAAAGGATGCAGCAGCAATCAAGAACGAGGATCTGGCGGCAGGAAAACACGACCAGGAGGATTTCGAGAAGACGATAACGACAAAAGTCAGTCAGGATTTCCAGAAAAAGATCATACCCCAGCGGGACTCGGAGCAAGCGTCGAGCGCAATCATGGGCAACAACGACATCTCAAGGCTTCTCTTCGAGATAGAGGAAGATGATGGCACGTTCAACCTGGCGGTGGAGTCGAGGAAGGAGGCGGCAGAGACGGTCCGGCAGAGCCAGCAGGAGCTGATCGTAATGGCGTCACTGGTGGATAGGATCCCGAACCTGGCGGGTCTGACTCGGACGTGCGAGATATTCAAAGCGGGGCTGCTGGCGGTTTCTGACATGGGCGTGGTGCAAGACAAGCAGTTCCGGCTGATCAGCGTGACGGCGGAGAAGTGGGTGCCAATGGTGGAGGTGCCGGTGGAGAGTGTGAGGACTTTCCTGGGGAGGAAACGGGCGGAGGGGTACACGGTAGTGGGGTTGGAGCAGACAGCCCACAGCGTGGCACTGGACGAGTTCGTGTTCCCTGAGAAGACGGTGGTGGTGCTGGGGCGGGAGAAGGAGGGGATCCCCGTGGATGTTATCCAGCAGGTGGTAGACGTGTGCGTTGAGATCCCACAGCTTGGGGTCGTCAGGTCGCTTAATGTTCATGTCAGCGCGGCCATCGCCATCTGGGACTACACGCGCCAGCACCGCGCGCGAAGAGCGTCCTCACAATCTCAATTTCCTCCTCAGTAGCTAGTTTATTGTTTCTAGTGAACAGGAGAATCTTATGTTGTTGTAGCATGACATGAAGGGACCTCACAATCTCAAATTCCTCCTCAGTACCTAGTTTATATTTTCTAGTGAACAGGGGAATCTTATGTTGTTGTAACATGGCATGAAGGGATGGGTACCGATTGTTCTCCGTTGAGGATTTTAGCAGGATGGTATCTAAGTCTTATGTACCTAGAAACCCTGTCTGGTCTACTGTACTGTACCTTGGCTTGAGTGGAAAGGAAAGGAAGTTCCATGTGGTATGTATGCAAACTTTGGCTATACCATGTCTACATGACATCACGGTGTTGCTTGTTGACTACTTTATCTTGCTCTCTAAGGTTGTTGAAAGAGCTAAATTCCAAATACCTCACATTCAGGGAGAACGGTATTTGTTCGGATGATTAGTATTTAAGTTGAATTTGAACCCAAGTATCCGAAACTTCACAAAACATAGCGTACTCTTGGAAGCACCCAATAGTTTTCCCCTAAATCAACCAGGCACCTGATATAATGGTTTAAATATTCCTCCAGTCAAGTGCTAAATCATTATGATTCCAGTAAAAGAATGATACTCCCTCTATCCCTGTTTATAGGGCTTGTGCGAATATCTAGGTTGTAAATTTAACAATGATAATACAAGACATATATATTAATATATATTATTAGAAAGCTAAGATGTTATACATTCTAATGATAAAGTTTTTGTGTTGTACAATTGATATTATGTTAGCAAAATTAACAACCTAGAAATACATGCAAACCATATGAACTGGGATGGAGGTAGTATTCCATCCAATCCAAATTAATTGACTCCACTTTATCTACAGGTCGAAGGGAATACTCTATTTCTTAATTAAGAAGATGCCACTTCATAAAACATCTGGAAGTATCAAGCTCACGATCAGGTTTTTTTTTTTTGGATAGACAGAAAAGATAAACCCCCGATTAAGCTATTGAAAATCTTTCTAGACCAAATGCAAGGACAAATTCCTTTTTCTTTCATAAGCTTGCCTTCTGAATTTATGATTTCACTTTGAAAACCTTCACGCACATAAAAGCTTGTAGCTTTGTTTCATGGTACATGAAAGAGTAGTTTAGGACAAGGTTTTGATGCTACTCTATTTTATATACCAGAAACAGTGGGTGAGGCTCCTACTGTGGTACTATATTAAAATCATAGGTATTTACATTATTTTTATCATTTTCTTCGATGATTACTTGCTGCTCTTCTATCTTTAATGAAACATTATGCATATCATATGAGTAGAACTTAGTAGTTATGAAAAATTATGCATGCATTAAGCTTCAGGATGTTGACACGTCGAAAATGTACCTATGTAGTTTGAAGTTTATTATAATATTACCCATGACACTTGCAACATTTCACCACCATTTTTAATGAATTACGGGATTTTCCACGATATCCCATTATTTGATCTCTAATGCTAGAGAATAAGAAAATCTTACTTTTTTGTGTTTCGGGAACCTTATGAGGCCCTATTAATTCGGGAAAAATCCGACATCAATTTTTTTGCGAAATTAAGAGTATCAGTCAAAGCTGGAGAACAAAAGGCAAAGGAGGGGACTAGGAGGCCTCTCGGCACGCTCAAAAGTCCCAGACACCCCAAGGTGGGCCCTGACATGGATATACCATATCGGGTACTGAGTATTAACATCCGTGGAGCAAAGTCCAGGATGGAATAGGCGAAGGCCCATGAACAAATCTACATGAAGCCGAAGCTCAAACACTATGTAAAATAGGAAAGCTAGGCCCATATCGGATGAACCGACATACACGATGTAAACAACCTTGAGGTGGACTCTGAGACCTAGCCCACTATATAAGGGCTAGAGGAGCCACCGAGCGGGGACAGATTCAATCACACGATACAATCTGTAACCCTAGATCTTGAGTAATATAATCTCGGCGATTTAGCCCTTGATCATACTTTTCATCGGCTGCCTAGTTTAGCTGACCGGTTTGTTGATTCTCCAGTGTTCTCCTTCCTAAAAACCCAAGTCCATCGTTATGGGTATTGACAAGGTTAACCCTTTGTGAGGCCCCACTCCGCTCGATGCCTTGATCCAATCGATACTTGCGGCGCCATTGGGTCCACCTACGACAAAAAATGGTGGGTGAAACATCGCCAGAACCTGTCCCGGCCGGTCGCATCTCTCCAACCTCTCCAACGGCTCCATGATGAATAGAGAGCAGTCTACCCCGGAATATGTGTTTGTCAAAGTTCTTTAATTAGATCTCTCTATGTACTCTCATTGATTAGAATCACATGAGCCGCCCTACATGATTATGATCTTATTTGTATATCCATGATGGTGGACATTTTGTTACGAGACAACTTATGTGGTGCATGGTTCAAATTTTCCTTTTTAAGATACATATTATTATCCAGTGTTATATGTTTATTCTAATCAAACTAGTTTGCTACGGCATGTGTAGGGAAACATGTATTTTTTTTTGCAAAAAGTCAACAGAATCTGTACTGGAACATAAACAGGACAACTTGGTTTCCAGATTACATACAAATACCAGTAAAGTGCAAAAAATATGGTCATTACAGCCAAGCTTGCCATCAAACACACACTTCACAGTTTAATTACCAATCCTTTTTTGCTTGAACCAGCGAACATTTGGGGTATCCAATCTTTGCTGAATGATCCGACCTTAAAACTGAACCAGAGTGGATTATGGCAAAGGTCTCAATCCCCACGGTGACTCTCTTCTTCAGTGAAATCCTTTGTCTTTTAGTCCAGGGGAACCTGATCGGCTTCTCATCCTGACAGCTGCTACACTCCAACCTACAATACAGGAAGACATCCTCGAGATTCACCGCCGCCTGCATAACTCGTCTAACATAACTCAACATGTAATCTTCAGATTCAAAGCCAAATATGACGAGTGCGACCAAACTGTGGTGTTTGAAATCAGCTGCAGCTGAGTTCCACTCTACACCCTTGTTCTCGCTGTAAAACTCTTCTTTCCTCCTCTGCTCATCCGTTACCATTGTACACGCATGATCCCATACTGTCATGTATAGCTCCTTCAGTAAGGGCGCAGCTTCAAGAATAAACATTGTCCAGGTGAGATCGTATCGTACCCTTCAGGAAGGTTAACCAGATTCACAAACCTTAGTTGGCGGAACACAAATGCAAGACTTCCCGTCGGGCATTCTGGCTGCACCCAAATCTTTTCAGATTTAAATCCCAACCTCAGATCTCGTACAGAGGTACCACTAAGAAACTCACTTAACTTGACCATCCTGTCAAAACTAACGGCAGCATTTGTGAGGCCCACAGCCTCGAGCAATGGGACATGACCAAGAACCAGTGGATCTTGGAACCCTATCCAAGCATCAAAGACCATCTGTTTGAGTTGAGGGAGCCATTTCAGCTTAACTTGCTCGAAAAGACAGCTGACGATACTGAGTTCACTGAGATGTGAGTGCTCAACTTGCAGCGTGCTGGGGTCACCTGAATCACAATTGAACAAACGTAGATGCTTCAACCGCTTGCAAGTGCTGAGGACGTTGCATATGTCTGATTCACCAAATCTCAAATTCTCTAGGTCCAGGGCTCCAGGCTAGTCAGACCACCAAATGCATTTGGACAGGCATCAAAGAAGCGCATGAATTCTTTCCCATAGGTGACTAAATCATCATCATCGAGGTTATTGAGGCCAACCTTCTGTGTCATAACACTGAATTTGGCCATCTCAACCAAGTGCGTCGCCATGGCATGATCAACAACAAGTCCAATTGCTGTGGGGAAATCATCTCTCAAGTAGAACGTTGCGGACAGGAGGCGGATGGTGTGCCCACTCAAATTTCTGCGTGTCAGTATGCTCTTTGTAGCTTCTAGTGCAGCTGCATTCATCCGAACAAAGTCATCAGCAGACACGTTGGAGCTCGACACACCCTCAGGCGCAAAGTCCTGAGCATTTATTATAATTCGAGAGAGCTCGGCAGAAAGCCGACTCCACCGTCTAGAGAGGATGCTGGTTCCTGCAGCATCGGTGATATTCAAGTCGGTCAAGAATGTTGACCAGAATGTCATCAGGCAATGCGCTGAGCCTATCATCTCTATTGCCTTTACCCATGGCTCCCGCGTTGATCTGCCGAGGCTGAAATCTGGCACTTGATGGAGTTGCTGGTCTCGTCTAAAATCTGAAATCCTAGGAATCACTGGCTTCCGCTGGAAACTGGCGGTTTCCCTGGTGTCCGGTTGGAGATTTATAGCGGCGGTGCCAAGTCGGAGATTGAAACCGGGAAGGATATGAACTCCTTCTAAAATCTAAAAAGAAAGAGGGTTGAAGTCAGACTGCAGCTCGTTTAAAACGATCCGCTTTGATTGCGAATTGCGGATCTTGATTGCTGAATGCCGCTCCCAAAGGAGCCGCTTGATTGCAAAAGTATTCGAAGGAAGGCAGCTAGGCATGCAACATTTGTCGTAGTTTTTCACAAATTTGGAAAATTGCCAAGTTTGAAGAAGTGGGTTCATATGGGCAATATCATCCGCAGTGCCATGGTCGCAACCGGTGTGACACAACAATTGTAATGATATGTTAAATATTTTTCTAGTAATGGAAAAGATGCAGCGATAAAAAAGGAACACTTTGTCGTAAGTGACCCTTATGCGAACTTTCAGCCACTTGCGGCCCTTTGAAAAGCTTTCAGCCACTTATGGCCTTCTTAGAGTCCCGTCGATCGGACTAGATTGTTTAGGCCACTTTATATGCCAGTTGGTGCACTCAAATCATTGCCCGTTTCTTGCCCAAATTCAATTAAGACACGCTAGCTGGGTTGGCTAGCTTTTAAAGATTTTGGACGCTCTAGAAATAATTTTGAACCCTCTAGATAAAACTGCTACGCTACTTGGGGTTGTTAGATTCAAATAACTCCATCATTTTCAACATAGATCTTAAAAGGCCAACCCAACTGATGTGTCATGGACTTCAGATAATAAGACAAGGGTGTGTCTATGTCTCAGTTGACTGAGATTTTCTTAAGTCTAAGTCACCTCAGAAAAGTGCAACTGTAGTTCAAAGAAAAGTGCAACTTGGTCCAGTTGCACATTTCTGGTAGAAAAGTGCAGTTACACTTTTTTAACAGAAAAGTGCAACTTAAGTACTTTTTTGTAAGTGACTTAGACTTGACATAGCAAAACCGATAAGACAATCAAAATGGCGTGATTGCGAAGGACCATAACTGATTAGAAGTTTTTCGAAGAGGCATAAGTGGCTGAAAAGCTTATTGCTTTAGGGCATCTCCAACGGGGTGACGCATTTCGGACGCGCAAAAGTGGTCGCGAGCGTCCGTTTCCGTCGCCCCGCGGACATATTTTGTCCGACTGTCCGTTTGCGTCTGGGCGTGCGTCCACCGGGGTGACACATTTTTAGATTTGCAACGCATTTAAAAATATAAAAAGTAGTACATTTAAATGCATAAAAACTATACAATGTAGATCTAGATGACTAGACTACTTGCTTCCGGACGGGCCGACACCGTCGTTGCATCGCTCCATCGCCTGCTTCTTTGCTGCCTCCCGTGCGGCTGCTATGGCTCGGTGCGCCACCGCGTCCTCTTGCAGGCACTGCTCTAGCCTCGCGTTCGCGGCGTCATCCTTGAGCGTCTCAAAAGACTCGACGATAGCCCTCTGCTCCGTCGCCCTCTCCTCCGGCGTAGGCGCATCAGGGTCATCGGAAGACCAAGATATCTCGGAGTCGGAGTCCTCTGCGACTGCGGCGACCGCCAGCCTGCGCTGTTCCAGCTCGGCGTCCAACGTCGCGTGGCCCGACAGCTCCTCCTCTGCTTCCTGCGCCGCGAGTGCCAAGGCCTTGGCGTCCCTGGCCGGGTCGAGGAGGTCGCCCGTGCTGTCGTCGGAGTCGAACTCCTCGTCGGAGCTCGAGGCCGGGGGAGGTGGAGTGGGAGGTGTAGGTGGAGGCGCGGCAGCCTGGCCGCGGCCGGCGTTGCTCATGGTGGCTGTGGTGGAGTTTGAGCGGCAGCGGAGGTTGTGCGGCGGCTAGGGTTTTTGTGGGGAGGAGATGAGATGCTGACGCCCTGTTTATATAGATCAAAGGCAGGGCGACGGCCGCGGCACGCGTGGCAATACCATTACTTCGTGCGCAGAGGTAGGCGACGACCGCGCGCCACGCGAGGCATCGCCATTTACGCGGCCGCAGACTGCCGAAGCGACGCCTCGGCGCCAGTACTGGCGAAGAAGACGCATCGACGCTGCGTCACTGCCAGGTGGGCCAGACAAAACGTCCGTCAGACGCGAGCGGACACTTTCCGCGTCCGCGCAGCGTCCGCGGAGACGCATCCCATGTGCATATTTGGGCCAGGTTTGCGTTTCCGCGGATGGCCTGATCACTTGCGTTGCCCCACTGAAGGTGGTACCAGACGCATTTCCGGTCACGCCGTTGCGTCGCGCCGCTGGAGATGCCCTTGTCTTATCGCAAGTACTGATGATGTGTAATGTGAACACCACATTCCCCGAAGTGCCAAAATTGGGCTCCCCATCGACGACTTTCGAGCTGGTGGCGAAGCGCAGGAAACACCCGACGCCCATGAGATCCTCCTCCAAATCCAATCTGCTTCCCCTGATCTGATATCATCACTGCGAGCATCACAGGACTTGACGAACGATGACGCGCGAGTCCGTCGTTTCCGAATTTCTTGCCATCCAATCCAAGCCGGGCCGGCTGGCGGCGGCTGCCTGCTGGTTACTCGCAGCAAGTGGGCCATTGACTGGAAAGTGCACGGCGGGCCCAGGATCGACCGACCACGTGTCGATATCCACGACCATCTGACATGTGCCCACGTGCTCGTATGCTGCTGAGCGACTGGAGATGGGTTCGGATACTGGCCTACCCCACTTGTCAATGAGAGCGCATGCTCCCTGGGAACACTCTCGAACCCCGCCAGTGGGACCGGTGCTTTGGGATCCACCATCCGTCCTTTTCCCGGCCTGCTCTGCCCACGGCCACGGAGGTCGGAAGCCATGGCATATATACTGCCCTCTGCTGCAAAAGAATCCACACAGACACGCAGGGTTACACCCTTCCCTACCTCGTCTCCCCCACCAGCCGGAATCGCCTAGCTCCACGATGTCCACCAAGGGGTGCCAGCCTCAAGCTCCCATCGTCGCCGGCAACAGGGCGCCGACTGCGGAGAACACGCCGCCGCCGCCGCCGCCGCCGCCGCGGCGTGGCCAGATCAAGGAGAAGATCATCAAGGACGTGGTCGCCGCCGTCGCCAGCATGGCCGCGGGGCTCGTCGCCCGCGCCGACAAGAACGGCTCCGGAGGCCTCCCGGCGGCTGACGACGCCGACGGCAAGTGAACATCCCCTGCACCCGCTCCTGTGCCGCTAATCCGTGCTCATTTTAGTGCGCGCAGCAGAGGACGGAGCAAAATAATCGACAACCTCCTACTGCTACTCTGCTAGTAGTATTACTTTTCGTCGCGTCGTCGGTCCTGTACGGATTCAGTTGCCTTATTTGAGCAAGCAACTGGCCCATCCCTAGTTTGACTGTCTTCTGACTCCTGGTGCAGCCGTGCAGGTGGTGAAGTCTCCCAGCTAGCATCTCAGCAGGTTGCGAAAGTTTTTGAGTGATAACCTCCTGATGTTTGCTGCTGGGTTTTCAGTCATCTGGAGCTGGTCGATCGTCAGTCTTCAGGTTTACGTGTTGTTTGCTTGTCTTTGGATGTGTATCTACGTAGTAGTACGGTACTGTAAATGGATGGACGGATCAGCGAGTTTTATGATCTGGTCCGCCCGTCCCTCGCTCCTTGCTTTGTTTCATTGTGTGCTCGAGTCTGTGTACTTCCGCTCTTGTCAGATCAATACTATTTCACATTTCGTGCTTGAAGCCTGTTTGACGAGGTGCCGCTGACGATGTTTGCCGACCGATGTACGCCCAGGGTCACCATCGGCACAGCCCTACGCCGACGAGTTTCAGACCTACACCGACGGCAATCACCGTTGGCACAACGTCGTTTTCCTGTAGTGAATTCTGCTTCAAGTTATGTTTTCTTAATCTGATTTTTTTTTTTGGAACCATGTATATATAACTGGCTAGCGAGCCGTCTCATTAAAAACCTTCCAGCCCCCTTAGGTATTCTGGAAGGAAAAGAGTGTGTCTGAAACTTGCCGCCCCAAATCAAAGTATTGTTACATCGTCAAGCAAAAAAGGTAAAAGAAAGCTAGAGGGCTCATCGTCCCAATTACAAGAATTTGCATTAGAGAAAGAGGCCCTAGCTAGCTCATGAGCAACTTTATTTGCTTCCCTCGGGCAATGGTGGAAGCTCACAGTTCCAACAGCTGTGGTAAGATCCCCACAGTCTGCGAATATTGCGGTAGCTTCACTCCACCAACTGTCCCCTCCAGAACAAGCATCTATTGTCTCCAAAGAATCAGATTCAGCTTGAATTCTATTACAGCCCAGTCTATTTGCTAACAGTAGCCCATTCTTCATAGCCATTGTCTCAGCCATCGCCGCAGACGCTACATGCGGTATGATGTATTTGATGCTGCTATAAAACGGCCTTCATAATCCCTCAAAACAGCTCCTGTAGCACATGTCCGCTGATCATCATGATAAGCTGCATCTACATTTAGTTTAATGTATCTAGGTTCTGGCTTTAGCCACTTTACAATCTCAGAATTACCTTGCACCTTCGTAGCTCTTGCTGAATTGGCTACAATAGAAAGGATTGACATCTTGCATCTAAACATTGGTGCACCGATTCATTGTGCGTGCACCTTCTTCTTATCCACCATAAATACCAACAAGTAACCATAATAGTTTTTTTTAAGCCCACATTTTCAAATCCTTGTAGCGTATTATCCTGTCTTCTTAGCAAATCCTCGAGAACAACTGAGCCAGAACGATCTGTTTGCACTGCATCAGTAATAATGTCTAGAATTCCAATAGCTTCCCAAAGCTGTGTAGCTGCTGGGCAAAGGAATAAAAGATGCACCACATCCTCCGGGCCAACCCACAAATCGGACAACTAGCTGAGGTACCAACATGGCGGTTTGCAAGAATGCACTTGAGAGGGATAATACCGTGTAATGCTCTCCAAATAAAGATTTTAACTTTGCTGGTACTTTGATCTTCCAAAGGGTCTTCCAAACCGGATTTGTAACCGACGATCCAGGTAATGCTAGTTGTGTCGCCGAGGGACCAAATTGATGCCGCCATTGTAAATAATATCCCGACCTTAATGTATATCTTCAATGAGAAGTAGCTCCCCAAGCAATAAAATCATCAAAACCATGACTATGTAACGGAATTTGCAGAATACGCCTTACATCTATATCAGCAAAGATGCTTCTCAGTAGGTCCTCATCCCATTAATTTGTCGTAGGATTAAGCAACTCACAGACTTTGGTGTAGATCACTCATCTTCTAGATGATAATACCTTCCTCGACGGACTACTGGGGATCCAGGGATCACGCCAAATATTTATTTTATCTCCGTTGCCGATTCTCCAAATGTAGCCTCGCTTAAACGTGGTTACACCAGCTAGGATGCTTTGCCAAGTTAGAGAGAACCACATTTAGGGCCCGCTGCCAAAATATTTCCATCAGGGTAGTATTTGGCCTGAAGGACCCGTGCACACAAGGAATCTGGAGTATCAATAAGCCTCCCCACCTGCTTTGCTAGCATGGCTAGATTAAAAGAATGAAAATCCCTGAATCCCATACCTCCTTCATTCTTGGGGTAGCAGAGTTTCCACCATGCAAACCAATGCATTTTGTTTGAATTATCGTCATCGCCCCACCAAAATTTGGAGATTGCATCCATCATACCTTTACAAACCCCCTTTGGTATTAAGAAGACCGACATAGCATAAACTGGGATAGCCTGAGCCACTGCTTTTAATAAAACTTCTTTGCCACCAATAGATAGTAGCTTTTCCTTCCAGCCATTGATACGTTGTATAATCCTTTCAATAAAGTGCTTAAAACAATCACTCCTGTCAGCCCCAAGTAAAGCTGGGAGACCCAAGTATTTATCCAATAATGCTTCTGTATCAATATGTAGAGCCTCGCATATTTCTGCTCGAAGGAGAACATTAGTATTTGGAGAGAAAAAAATACTTGATTTTGCCAAACTCACCATTTGTCCTGAGTTTGCACAGTACGTGTCCAAGACCCGTTGTAAGGAAGTTGCATTGTTCATATCAGCTTTCATGAGGATAAGAGAATCATCAGCAAATAAAAGGTGTGAAACTGACGGTGCATTTCTGCACACCCTAACCCCATCGATGCCACCAACTTCTTCTTCATACAACAACAGACTTGATAACCCCTCTGCACACAACAAGAACAAGTAAGGTGATAGAGGGTCCCCTTGGCGGAGCCCTCTAGTAGGAACGAACATATCGGTTTCTTCTGAATTAAATCTCACTTGGTATCTAACCGATCTAACACAGGCCATCATAATAGAAATCCATCTTTCAGAGAATCCCATCTTTCTCATCATATTTTCAAGAAAAATTCATTCAACTCTATCATAAGCTTTGTGCATATCAAGCTTGGCTGCACAAGATCCATTACTCCCCGATCTCTCATTTTTTATAGTGTGAATGCTCTCATATGCCACAAGGACATTATCAGTAATAAGGCGACCGGGGACAAATGCACTCTGAGTAGGGGAGATAACCTCAGGTAGAATTTGTTTAAGTCGAAGGGCCAACATCTTGGATATAATTTGATAGATGACATTGCAAAGACTTCTCGGACGGAATTGAGTGATAAGCTCAGGATTTTCTACCTTTGGAATAAGAACCACAGTAGTGTCATTCCACCCATCAGGAATCTGCCCAGAGTTCATAGCTTGCAAAATCTCTTGTGTACTATCCTCCCCACATATATTCCAGTTATAGAAAATAGCATGAAGCCCATCCGGCCCAGGTGCTTTGTAATCACCAATACTGAATGCCGCTCTTCTGACATCCTCAGCAGTAAACGGAGCATCCAAATTTTCATTCATTAAATCAGTAACTCTCGGTTGGATTTTTTCGAAGACAGTCGGGTCTGTATCCTGAACTTCAGATGTGAAAAGATCAGTAAAATAGTTAAGCACAAGTGGTTTAAGATCATTTCTACCTTCCACCCAATTATTGTTACCATCTTTCAACTTAACAATAAAATTCTTTTTTCTTCTAGCCGAAGCATAATTGTGAAAAAAAATTGTATTTCTGTCCCCATACTGAATCCAATTAGCTCGGTAACGCTGCTGAGACCAGTACACTTCTTCTTGCTCGACAAGGAGTTCAATAAGATTTGCCATCTCTTTTGCTTTAGCCTCATTCTCATCCGTAAAACTGTCGAGACATAGCTTCTTCTAATTCACATTGGGCTTTACGTAGCCTGTTTTTCGGTTTTTTCAGAATATTTGAATCCCACTCATGCAAGGCTGCATGCATACAGTTGAGTTTGGCCAGAAATCCACTCTGGTTTGATGAAGCGTCTTCCCAGGCTTGTTGCACAATCTGCCGAAACTCGGGCTCACGTAACCATTTTGCTTCAAACCTCCGTGAACCTTCCCTGTGAGTGGATATATCTGGTTTATATTCCGTGTCCAATATAATGGGATGGTGATCAGACTTAATATAACCCAAATGTTGCACCACAGCCCCCGGATGCATCGTAATCCAAGCGGCATGGTCCAAGTGGCTCTACAACGAACATTAAGACGGTGCCTACTGCTACTACCACCATGGTCCTAGGGAAACACATGCACCAAGAGCCCCTTCTTCTCTGTGGTGGAGCTTCCTTAGGTCGAGCCAAGGGGGACAATTGCCCCCCCCCCCCCGCTGTCCGTCCCACCCCACCCCATAGACTCTTAAAGATATCTATAATATTTTTGCTAAAACTTGATATTACTCACGGTTTTACCATGATTTGTGTTCTTGAGCCCCTAAACAATCTCACACACAAATACTTTTAAAATGTTAGCATTTCACAAGAAAATATAACTCTAATGCAATAGAAAATTCAATAATATGTACATATGATAGACCCATGGCCTTCAGATTCTCACTGAAGACATTTAAAACTACTTATTTTTATTAATCGAGCAAACTATATACCATGTTACATATTTCTAACAACACCTTCTTCATGGACATGACCATGGTCCCTGTCACTCCAGCTTCCTTCGCTTCTGGTCCAGGCCTCTTCATGTTCGGTTCTCCAAGTACGGGCACTCCGGTGGCTGGACATTTGGGACTGTCAACTTCCACCACACCCTCATGGCATGAGAACTGGGCTCAACTTCATCATTAGAATACCCTGTTGCTGCCATCTGATGTTATAAGGGCAAAGTTGCACAAGATGTGTGGAGAGGTTGCCCTTCGTCGCTAGCCTCTCCCTGCTTTCGTCTTGCTGCTGGTCGGAACATGGTGTTGGGGTGAAAGATGTTCTATCTAGTCTGACTAGAGTTTAGCTTGGCTTCAGTTAGTTTTCATGTAATTTCCTTGTTTTTTCAACCGGAATGTTTTGTCTCCTGGTTTATTAATATAATGGGACCGGGGCTTCCTTTTGGGAGCTCTCTTGCTCTAAAAAATATAATCTCTTCCAACACTGGTCGCAAAGCGAGAGGACCTT
Source organism: Lolium rigidum (assembly GCF_022539505.1). Taxonomy (NCBI): domain Eukaryota; kingdom Viridiplantae; phylum Streptophyta; class Magnoliopsida; order Poales; family Poaceae; genus Lolium; species Lolium rigidum. The sequence continues at coordinate 262,215,875 of NC_061511.1, forward strand.
TGAAGGGATCTCTTGTACAACACATTGCACAACACAATAGGCCGGTATTGTGTCAAATCTTGGGGTTGCTTCCTTTGGTATTAAAAACAGGACATTATTGTTAATGCTTTCTGGCATCTCCCCTCCTTCTAGAAATTTTCTAATAGCAGCGCATACATCCTTCTTCGATAAATCCCAATATTTGATATAGAAACCCGCTGTAAAGCCGTCCGGGCCTGGTGATTTATTGGGGTGCATCATAAAAAAAGTGTTAGATTCTATCTCCAAATCTGTAAAAGGTGCTCAAAGCCTCTCATTCATCTCAGGAGTCACTTTATTCGGGACAAAATTAGTGATCCCTTCTGGTACCGTAAAATCCTGAGCGGTAAAAAGACTGGTATAAAAGTTAATAGCCAAACTTTCTAACTCATTCTGAGAGGAGGCATAAGTACCATCTTCTTTTTGGAGAGATACAATCTTAATGGTACTTGATCGTTCCCTTGCTTTAGCGTGAAAGTACCATGTATTGCGGTCTCCCTCCGCCAACCCTTGCACGCGAGAGCGTTGCTTTGCCATTGTTTCTTCTCGTGATAGCATCTCGGAAATTTTGGTCATCAGATCTTTTTCTTCGCGAGTAGGACTAGAACCAAGTGATCCCCGTCTAATACTTTCTAGCTTCTCCCTCATCGACCGTAGTTGTTTTTTCACGGACCCAAATTCCTCATGGCTCCACTTTGCCAGACCCGCGCTGAGTCGGCCCAAAGCAACATGGATATCACGAAGATCGCTATTTCCAGACTGCTAGCTCTTACCGATAACATTAGGGTAACACTTATGTCGTGCCCACATATTTTCGAACCGAAACGGTCGACCTCTATTTTATCCTCTGAGCCTCTCCGATCGGCCTATTGAAACCAAGATACTAAACTTTGAGTCATCTTTGTGATGAAAAACTATTTACTGCAACATTGTGTTTGGAGTTCCAATGAATTGGTATATACATAGTTTGTTGCAATCACCACTCGACGTATCAATGACAATTTGATTTTCTATCCTTTTTTCGCAGTTATGTTTTGATTTTTGCTCAAGTTGGTTGGCATGGAACAAAATGTAGGCATTTGATAGAACCATGATTGTAGTCTTCCTATTACCAAATTTTGCACATGGCAAATACTCATGCTCTGTTGAAAAATTATTCGCAGGTAGGCACCTAGGCATGCAACATTTGTCGTAGTTTTTCAAAATTTTGGAAAATTGCCAAGTTTGAAGAAGTGGGTTCATATGGGCAATATCATCCGCGGTGCCATGGTCGCAACCGGTGTGACACAACAATTTTAATGATATGTTAAAGATTTTTCTAGTAATGGAACAGATGTAGCGATAAAAAGGAGCTCTTTGTCATAAGTGACCCTTATGTGAACTTTCAGCCACTTGCGACCCTTTGAAAAGCTTTCAGCCGCTTATGTCCTTCTTAGAGTCCCGTCGATCGGACTAGATTGTTTAGGCCACTTGATACGCCAGTTGGTGCACTCAAATCATTGCTCGTTTCTTGCCCAGATTCAATTAAGACACACTAGCTTTTGACTAGGTTGGCCTCCCCCTCTCCCCCCACCGCTTCTGAAAGTCTTCCCCTGCCGGTCTGGCCAATCCTGAGCCTTCTCCGTCGGCTTAGCCGGCCGGAGATGGTGGAGGAGAGGCGCCGGAGTAGATCTTAGGTGTAGAAGTAGGGTTTTTAGCTTTTTGCCGGTTTCTAGGAGTAGGGCATCTGGATCTCTGGCCAGGATCTGGTGCTTCTGGTGGTGGGTTGGCGGCGGCGAGCCTTCTACTCCAGAATCTCCTTCAATAAAGGGCCTTGCAGATGTTTCTTTCTTTACAGGTGTTCGATGACTGTCTTGCTCCTCCTGGCTGGCCGTGGCGGCAGGGGGCGAAGCACGGCGGTGTTCAAGATTTCAGCAAGATCTATTCCCTGGCCGGCCATGGTGGTGAGGGGGGAACTGGCTTGCTTGCTCCTGCGAAGAGTGGGACTAGTAGGGCTTGCTGGTGATGTCTGCTCAAGGGCTGCACAGCCCTGTCTCTTTCTCTGTCCGGCCATGGAGGTGAGGGGAGAAGAAGGGGCGATGCGGTGCTTTCGACCAGGCGGCACCAGCTTTATCTCTGGTGGTTCTTCTACGAGCGCAACCACGCAGTCGGCACCATGGCCGCTGCGATCTTCTGCCGACAAGACGGCTGCTACTCAACCTCCATGACAGAGGCCTCTCCCTGTCCCTGTTGGAGCTCGACGCCACCTCGCAGCCAAGTGATTCGTTCCCGGCAGCGTGGAGGTAGCCAGCGGGGGTGGGTTCTCGCCGGAAGGAAGAGTTCGAGCAGCTTCTCTCCATTCCTTGGCGGCGACGCCTCGAGGATGTCGGCGAGCAGCAACGATGAACCTCCAGGACCTGATTGCTTTTTCAACTACTGTTCTGGGGTGTGTTTTGTAAATTTGCAGGCCTTATCTTCAAATACTAGGTATTTTAGGGCGAGTGTTGTAATGGGCCTGTCTGCAATTTGTACCCGTCACGTGTCACTTTAATGGAATACCACCTTCTGTTTCAAAAAAAAAATTAAGACACGCTAGCTGGGTTGGCTAGTTTTAAAAGATTTTGGACGCTCTAGAAATAATTTTGAGCCCTCTAGATAAAACAGCTACGCCACGGTGGTTAGATTCAAATAACTTCGTCATTTTCAACATAGTTATTAAAAAGAATCTGGCCACCCCAACTGATGTGTCATGGACTTCAGATAATAAGACAATCAAAATGGCGTGATTGCGAAGGACCATAACTGATTAGAGTTTTTCGAAGAGGCATAAGTGGCCGAAAAGCTTATTGACATATCTATACTCCTATATAGTGTACGAGTTTTGAATTGCGCTTAGAGCATGAATCCTAACCGTTGAACTGTTAAATCTAACGGCTGATGGCAGCTGGATTCGCTATGAACAGTGAATCATAGCTGTTCGGGATCAGTCTGGAACCATCGCGTGTTTTTTTCTGACTAAAAGACTTGTGCATGCACCATGTGGCCCATGTTGCAGGAGACATGTGCAGCTGAAGACATGATCGTGGCTAGAGTGAGAAAGTACAGACCGTGGCTATAATGAGAAAGTACAAAGTGTAATATGTTGTCTGTAGGTTCCACCGGGTAGATTTTTTAAGGTGTGAGACAAGGATTCGTACCTTGACTCACTCTTGTGCTGCCTTTACCTTATGAATAATCTTGTACAGTCGTTGCGCTCTCTGAAATTTTCTAGCTCTCACATTCTCACATTAGAGAGCTTACATGCATCACTACTGTAGCTAGCGACTAGCTTCATATTTTTTTATCTGATCGGGACTAGCGACCAGCTAAAACGTTGGTTTGACCAAGCGACGATAAAAATGCACGCAGCCACGGCAAAGCCGCGGAAATAATTGAGTATACAAAACAGACAATATGAGAAAATCGTTTTAAATTACATGGATCAGCTTGTATTTTCATAAATCGCTCTTACTAGATTGCAATTTTTTCCTTAGATTTTTTACAAATAGTTTATACGAATAAAATATGAGTAATCAAAGTTTAAATAGTTCTTTAATTTCTATCGATGAGCAACCTCCAAAACGGAGTATTATTTTTTGTATGGAAACAATGAGTAAGTTGTTCATAGTTGTCATCTTTTTTTATAATGTTATGATTACCATAATTATCATTTTTAGTAAGTGGAACGGATCCATTTATCATATTTAAAATTAAAATGCTTATAATTTAATTTCTGCAATAAAAGACAATTAGAGTATTGTGTTTGCCCTAGGTTAAAACAAAATCGAATGTGACTGTTTGTAGAAAATTAGGTAAATATATGTAATGTCAAATCTATAGTACTAAATAGAGTTTACAAAAAATCTAATAAAACTAAATTACTGTTCTAGACGTTGATATGTTTTTCTATATACTCGGATAAACTTAAATTGACTAACGACGGTCCCAAATATTATTCATCTTGAAATGGTGGAATTAATATTTATACACATTTCCTTTGACAAGAAAATTCAAGAGATTATCATATTTAGGCACGTGATAACATAAATCACTGGGGATGTGTGTGTTAATGTATGCATCTTGCTTAGAAAATAAGTTTAAAAATCACTAAATACCAGACATTTATCTCACGAGTTATGGTACTATCTCAGCCATTAGATTTTGCAGTCCAACGCTTAGGATTCATGCACAATATATAATTCAAAATTAGTAACAATATTTATTTATTTGTTGATAAATTTTTATTATTTTAATTTGTAATAGTTGACGTGCGTTGCACGTGCAAACTTACTAGTCTTATCTCAAGTACTGCTGATGTGTAATGTGAACGCACCTTTCTCCGTTCGAAATGCCAAATTGGGCTCCCCGTCGACGACTTTCGAGCTGGTGGCGAAGCGCAGGAAATACCCGACGCCCATGAGATCCTCCTCCAAATCCAATCAGCTTCCCTTGATCTGCTATCATCACTGCGAGCATCACAGGACTTGACGAACGATGATGACGCGCGAGTCCGTCGTTTCCGAATTTCTTGCCATCCAAGCCGGGCCGGCTGGCGGCGGCTGCCTGCTTGTTACTCGCAGCAAGTGGGCCACTGACTGGAAAGTGGACGGCGGGCCCAGGATCAACCGACCACGTCTGGACATCCACGACCATCCTACTGAGTCACTGACACGTCCCCACCTGCTTGTACGTTGAGCCACTGGAGATGGGTTCGGATACTAGCCTACCCCACTTGTCAATGAGAGCGCATGTTCCCTGAGAACACTCTCGAACCCCACCAGTGGGACCGGTGCTTTGGGATCCACCATCCGTCCTTTTCCCGGCCTGTTCTGCCCACGGCCACGGGGGTCGGAGGCCATGGCATATATTACTCGGTGCAAAAGGATCCACACAGAGTCCCTTCCCTACCTCGTCTCCCCCACCAGCCGGAATCGCCTAGCTCCACGGATGAAGATCATCAAGGACGTGGTCGCCGCCGTCGCCAGCATGGCCGCGGGGCCCGTCGCCCGCGCCGACAAGAACGGCTCCGGAGGCCTCCCGGTGGCTGACGACGCCGACGGCAAGTGAACATCCCCTGCACCCGCTCCTGTGCCGCTAATCTGTGCTCACTTTAGTGCGCGCAGCAGAGGACGGGGCAAAACAATCGACAGCCTCCTACTGCTACTCTGCTTGTAGTATTACTTTTGGTCGGGTCGTCGGTCCTGGACGGATTCAGTTGCCTTATTTGAGCAAGCAACTGATCCATTCCATTCCATCCTTAGTTTGAGTGCCTTCTGGGTCCTGGTGATTCGGCTGCAGGTGCAGGTGGTGAAGTCTCCCAGCTAGCATCTCAGCAGGTTGCCAAGGTTTTTGAGTGATAACCTCCTGATGTTGGTGCTGGGTTTTCAGTCATCTGGAGCTGGTCGATCGTCAGTCTTCAGATTTACGTGTTGTTTGCTTGTCTTTGGATGTGAATCTGTGAAGGATCGACGGATCAGCGAGTATTATGGCCTGGTCCGTCCGTCCCCTCCTTGCTTTGCTTGCTTGTATGCTCCAGTCTATGTACTTCCGCTCTTGTCAGATCAATACTATTATACATTCGGGAGTGGAGTTTTGGAACATGGGAGCATATGCTCCCTCTATTTTGAAATGCATCTTACACATATTTTGAAGTTCAAAAAAATTGAAACCAAAAATTCGCATGTAAATCTTCTCGTGCTACACGCTTAGAAAGTTGTTTCATAAAAAAATGACTTATCATGTGACGTGTGTAAAAAAGATAAAACTCGGTGCTAGAAATAATGCTTTTCACAAGATAAGTTTTCTCTTTTTTATATAGACCACAAAAAATATTGATTTTTCGTGAAACTTGATGAACGAACATATATTATGAAGATGTACATGTAAAAAAAAAATTGTTAAAAAATTTCGACGTTTCAAAATATAATTTTTTGGTAGAGGGTGCATACGCACCCGGGAGCCGAATTGAATTTCCGTGTACCTTGCCTCTAAAGTTACAGTACTTATCCGATGTCTAAGTTACATAACATTCAAAAACTTGAGGGCTTCTTGGTGCATTTTATTTGAAAACTTGTCATTTTTGCCTAAACTACATATTTTCGATTTTCAGTGTGTACTTTGACACACACATACATATGTGTATCCTTCACATGCAAAAAAAAATTATCCAAATTTTCAGGGACCTGGAAATACGATTTCTTTAGCCAGCAGAGTGCATCGATCGGGTTTATGTGTACCCATTACCCGGCGTGTATTTTCGCAAGCAATATGTCATAGAAGGTATGCATCTTAGTCTTCGCCGTCATGCATGTCTCAGTTTTCTTCTTATCATGGCCGACTTGATGTCCATGACTCATGCGGCCGTAAGCAGGATTTTTTGCTTGGGCATGTGGTGTTGGTTCTGGGGGAGATTTTGCAGGTCACCGAAGTGAATTCCAGAACCCATGTGCGTACATCTAAAGAAAGAGAACTCAGGTGCGTATTTGTTGCGTAATTTTCCTAAACCTTATGAAATTATGATTTTCAAGTTTTAAGATGTGTGTTTATATGGGCATTTTTTTATCAGGTCATTGATGTGAAACTGTATTTATATGTGTAACGAGTCACTTTTGAACTAATCGAAGTTGTAGTTTTTTTACTAAGTCGGACTGCATTAAATTTGACGAAGTTTATTAAGAATATATAAACATGTAGAAAACCAATTTAATTTCTTTATATTCATCATAAAGTATATTTTTGTACCATATAGAATTGATTGGAAATATTTTTGTACTTACACGCATGTGTGTAGGTGTTTTCGTCACTGTTTGTTTTACTTTGAGATTCGGATAAAATGAGTAGAGAGGTATTTTTTCACCTAGCACGGTGAGATAGAATTGATGTTGTAAATATTACTAGCAACTTTTCTATAATCATGGTCAAACCTAAAATTGTTTGACTCATGATAAAATTATAACTTCAATTATTTTAAAACGGAAGGATTGGTACTTGTGGAGTTTGTGTCGAATATTAGGTACGAGTTGGGCAACGTTTTGACTTCGAGTTGTATTAGGTGTGGATAGTTATGGGTAGTGCTGGAGTAAAACTCTTGTAGCAATGTCATCATATATAATTTGGGGGTGACATACAATGTAACCTATGACGAGGTGATAGCAACAGGCACGCAGGGTGGCTTGTGTCAGCGCCTGGGGCGGCCAGGTGTTGCAGTATCAGATGGGAGGAGCACACCTAATCATGCCACGAGAAGTAGGCGTGCTAGTGGAACCTCGTTAACAAATCTCGATGTCATCATCTTATTGTGATTGCTTGATTCCTCGGTAAAACGACTGCGCATCTACGTCGGTAACACGTGGTATCAGCACTGGAGCTCAGTGGGATGATGAGAGGCATGTAGCGAAGTGCATGGTCGTATATTATGTGATGTTCAATGCACATGGCAAAGTGCATGTGATGGGATGCGAAAGGAAGCAGGGTGTTGTTGTTGTGAGACGTGTAGAAGATTATCTGAAAGGATAAAACTATTGTGGATTTGACTCAATGTGGTACAAGGGCGAAGGTGAAATTCCCACAAAGTTGGAAGCACTTTCACAGATCACTAGTCGGTGTGTGATGGTGTTGAACGGAAAAGGGACTACAGTTGTAGGTGAAGTCACATGGAGTCCGGAAGTAGCGACGAAGTTTAGAATGCATGGGATTTTGATGACCGGGTGAACTCGAGGTGGTGAAGAAATATTCGCCAAGATGAAGTTGTTACAAATATTATGTATTAGATTATATGTTTCGGTTAAGCTAGACTTGTAACGCAAGCTAGGGTTTTAGGCTTAGTCGGTTGGCTCTACTATTTATATCCCTTGTACCCCAAACAGTTTTGTATCAATTGTGAGACATAATACAATCTTACATGGTATCAGACTAATCGATCCTGACCTATGGCGCCGCCGCCTAAGCCGCCGCCGCTGCCGCCACCTGGTTACTTCGACCAGCACGCCAAGGCCGCCGCCGCCGCCGAGGCCTCGGCCTCTTCTACCCCTCCCACGGCTACTCCTCTCTCCTACACAGACACCATAGTCGATGTCACCCCCTTCATACCTATTACTTTAGATCTTGCCCAACACAACTACTACCATTGGCGCCACCTCTTTGAGGTTCACCTCGGGCGCCGCAACCTCCGTCACCACATCGCCGCCGACGCCGCCCTCGTCCCGACGACGCTCGGCTGGATCACGGATGATCTCGCCATCATCCAATGGATCTACACACGCGTGTCCACGGAGATTTTCAATCTCGTTTCCGTGAGGCCGCCACCGCCGCCGCCCTGCGGGCGTCCCTGCGCCGGCTCTTCCAGGACAACGCTGACGCCCGGATCAACAACCTCCACTCCGCGATCCGCAACACCCCTCAGGGGGACTCCTCGCTCAGCGTCTACTGTCAGCGCATCTAGACGATGGCGGATGAGCTCCGCGAACTAGGCGATCCTATGCCTGATCGTCAGCTTATCAACATCCTTCTCCAAGGGCTCGGCGACCGGTTCAAGACTCAAGCGGCCATGATTCCCTTCATGCAGCCTCGCCCTTCCTTCAAGGAGATCCGGTCCTCGCTGGCGAACGTCGATGATGACCTCACACGGCGGGAGGCGCGGCCTCACGTCTTCGCCGCCTCCACCCGGCCGCCCCGCTGCCTACTCCTCGCACCGGCAGGCCCGACGAGCCAGCCCACCGCCGCGGCGGGACCCCGGTACCGTTTCCGGCCTCGGCCGGGCAGCCTCCTCCCGGGCGGCGTCCCAGCCCCAACTACAAGGGCAAGAATCCGATGTGCGGCCGCCGCGATCCGCCACTCCACCGGCCGCCTCGACGCCCGCGCCGGCGCCGCCGCTCCTCCCGCTTGGCGCCCGCCACCGGCGGTACCGACGCCTGCGCCGGCACTCGCCGCGCCGCCTACCCGGCGCCCTCCTCATGATCCCTGGACCGGCATGGTTCGAGGCTTGGTCCATGCCCCGGGTGGCCCCCTCTCCGATCGGCGCTCCTCCGAGCCTACACGGGTGCATAGGCGCCGGGTCTTCGCCCCCACACCTGGTTCCCCTGGACTCCTCGGCCAGCGCGCCCCGCCGAACGCCTACCACGCCGCCCCGGCCTACTACGACGGGGGATGCCATACATGCCATATCAGCACCCCGGATGTTTCAGCCTTCGCTCTGTCCTCATGCCGCCTGCTCCAACCGCCCCGCTGCATCAACCGACCTCCGCTCCTTCACCGAGCTGGGACCAATCTGCGTTCTTGCGAGGCCATGAACAACTTCGCTGCCCGGGGAAACTCGGTATGGACTGGATTTTCGATTCCGGTGCTTCTAGTCACATGTCCGCTTCTAGTAATATCTTGTCAAATTTTTCCACCACACCACTTTCATCCATAGTCCTAGGAAACGGCACTACTATACCTATATATTGCACCGGCCAAACCACCATACCTACACCCACCAAACAACTCCTCCTACGTGATGTCCTTATTGCACCCGCGCTAATCAAAAACTTAATTTCTGTCCGTCGGTTCACCCGTGACAATCTTGTTTCTATGGAATTTGATCCGTTTGGTTTATCTGTGAAGGACTACCAGACCAAAGCGGAGATCGCTCGGTTCAATAGCTCCGGCGACCTCTACACTCTTCATGGCGCCGCCACCCACGACCCACCCACCTCCATGGCGGCGTCCGGTCGACCTGCGGCATCACCGTCTCGGCCACCCCCACAACGCTACCTTGTCTTCTATACTTAGCGAATTTTCAATAAATTGTAATAAGGATAGTCATAATACCTCCATGTGTCCCTCTTGTCGGCAAGGAAAACATGTTCGCTTGCCCTTCGGTTCCTCTACTACTGTTAGTACCTTTCCTTTTGAACTTTTGCACTGCGATTTATGGACATCTCCCCATACTAGTGTCTACGGCTTTAAATATTATCTAGTCGTTCTAGACGATTTCACACACTTTGTCCGGACTTTTCCTTTACGCAACAAATCGGACGTACACACCATTTTCCTAAACTTTCAAAAATATGTCGCCACACACTTCTTTCTTCCCATTAAATTTATCCAATGTGACAACGGCAAAGAATTTGATAACTTTCAAAACCGAAACTTCTTTCTTCAACATGGCATTCTTCTCCGATTTTCATGCCCATACACTTCACCTCAAAACGGCAAGGCAGAACGCTCGCTTCGCACAATAAACGACATCATTCGCACCCTTTTAATCCACTCCTCAATGCCACCAAAATTCTGGACCGAAGCCTTACGCACAGCCACCTACTTACTTAACATCCGGCCTCACAAGTCCAACACAAACTCTACACCATTTTACTCTCTTTACCTTAGTCATCCCAACTACTCTGAACTTCGCGTTTTTGGCTGTCTTTGTTTTCCAAACACTGCCGCCATCTCCACCAACAAACTATCACCTCGCTCCATTCCCTGTGTCTTTCTAGGATACTCGATGAACACAAGGGTTATCGCTGCACTGGATCTCGTCTCCGGCCGCGTCCACATCTCTCGGCACGTTACTTTTTCCGAGCATATCTTCCATTTCTCCACACGGACACCCTCCCAAACTCCCATTGACCCATCGCCTACCCTATATCATCCCATAGCTCACCCCGCTAGGTTTCCTCACCACTACACCGCTCCTACCGCCACCCCAGTGCCCTCCTCGCTCGCCGCGGCAGACCCTTCCGCCGACTCCACTCGCCGCGGCAGGCGGGTCGGCTGCTTCCTCTGCCGCATCCGCAGCTCCACCCGATACACCCATCTCCCCCGCCGCTCCTTCTCCACCTATTCCACCATCTTCGACGTCTGACTCATCCGCTACGCCTGACGTCGTTGTTCATCCCACTCCACCTATACCACCCCATGCTGTTCCTACCCAAGCTCCCACAAATGATCCCACAATGCGCACTCGGGCCAAAACGGGATTTCATGTTCCAAAAGGGCCGCGTCTCAATCATCATGCCACCACTTCTCCGATCTCCCCCATCCCTAAAACCTACAAAAGTGCTCTTCTCGATCCTAACTGGGCTGCCGCTATGCGTGATGAGTTTTCTGCTCTCATTCACAATGATACATGGCGCCTTGTTCCTCGCCTGTCGGTGCAAATATTGTTTCCGGCAAATGGGTTTTCCGCCAAAAATTTCTCTCCGACGGAACTCTCTCTCGCTACAAGGCTCGCCGGGTTTGTCGTGGTTTCTCTCAGCAGCACGGCATCGACTACGACGAGACCTTCTCTCCTGTTGTCAAGCCTAGCACTATTCGCACCTGTTCTTAGCATCGCCACTTCCTCTTCTTGGCTCATTCACCAACTCGATGTCAAAAATGCCTTTCTTCATGGTGCTCTCCAAGAAACTGTTTATTGTCAACAACCTTTAGGCTTCGAAGACTCCTCTCGCTCCCGATCATGTTTGTCTCCTTCAAAAATCTCTTTATGGTCTCAAACAAGCCCCTAGGGCTTGGTTCCACCGTTTTTCAACTTACATTCAAACAATCGGTTTCACTCCCTCTCTCACCGACACCTCTCTTTTTGTCTATCACACTTCCACACACACAGCTCATCTTCTTCTTTATGTTGATGATATCATTCTCACTGCTTCCACTACGACTTTTCTTGATCATATTATTACACTACTTAACTCTGAATTCTCTATGACTGATCTTGGTGTGCTTCATCATTTTCTTGGCATCACTGTTACACGTGACTCTAATGGTCTTTTTCTTTCCCAACGTCGGTACATTCTAGATCTTCTCAACCGCGCAGGCATGATTGACTCGTCGCCCTGCTCGTACACCTGTTGACACTAGCGCCAAACTCTCTGCTGATGGCGAACCATTCTCAAACCCAACTCTCTACCGTAGCATTGCGGGTGCACTACAATACCTTACTCTAACACGCCCGTAAATATCTTATTCCGTCCAACAAGTCTGCCTATATATGCATGATCCACGGGTTCCTCACTACAATCACATGAAACGCACTCTTAGATATCTAAAAGGAACATTAGATTATGGCCTTCACATAAACACCACTTCACCTACCGGTTTGACGACGATACTCGATGCGGATCGGGCTGGATGCCCCGACACTCGTCGGTCCACGTCCGGATACTCGTGTTTTTATGGGTAACAATTTGCTTTCATGGTCTTCTAAGCGACAGGTTACGGTTTCACGCTCGTCTGCAAGGCGAGTATCGAGTCGTTGCACATGCGATTGCTTGAGACGGTTTGGCTACGGCGGTTGTTGGCTGAACTTCATCGTCCCATTCGACGAGGCCACTATTGTTTATTGTGATAATATTTCAGCGGTTTACATGTCCAAGCAATCCAGTTCGAGCATCGGAGGACAAAGCATATTGAGATAGATATTCACTTCGTCGGGAGAAAGTTGCTTTGGGCCAAGTTCGAGTTCTTCATGTTCCCACTACTGACGTGGTTCGCCGACATCTTTACCAAGGGACTGCCGACACGGCCGTTTCATGACATTCGTTTTAGTCTCAACGTGATTGAACCTCACGTTGACACTGCGGGGGATGTTAGATTATATGTTTCGGTTAAGCTAGACTTGTAACGCAAGCTAGGGTTTTAGGCTTAGTCGGTTGGCTCTACTATTTATATCCCTTGTACCCCAAACAGTTTTGTATCAATTGTGAGACATAATACAATCTTACATTATGTATAAGGTGTATTATGTTTGGAATTCGAGTTGTATTATGAGTGGATGGGTAGGGGTAGTGTTGGAGTTGCTTATATTGTTAGCCTCTTATCGCAAGGTACACGCGTGTCACCTTACCTTATCGCGAAGTACACCAGGCAGGCAAGCAAGCAAATGCGCACGAGATGCCCAAGATCCAATCTGCCTCCCTTGTGATTGATAATCATCACTGCCAACATCACGATTTCACGAGAGATGACGCGAGTAGCTAGCTCGCTCCGGATATGTTCCACAAACCAAGAACTATAGTTGCCATCCAAATCAGCCGGCTATAGTTGCCACTCGCAGCAAGTGGGTCATTAAACTACCTGGAAAGTACATGGCGGGCCCACCGTCGACCGACCACGTTTTGTTATCCACCAAATCCCACTGAGTCACTGACACGTCCCCACATGCATGCACACTGACGCTGGGTCCAGATACTGTCCTGCCCCACCTGTCACTGAGAGTGCATGCTCCTGGCGAATAGCGCCCGTGGCCCGACTCGCACGCCAGCGGGACCCACGCTGCACGCTTTAGGGACCCACCGCCGGTCATTTTTCAGGCTTGCCGAAGTGCCGTGCCCACGGCGACGGAAGCCGTGGCCTATATATCACTCGAGTGCAGCCGCCTCTACAGCAAAAGAATCCACAGAACCACACAGACAGAGTGCACCTGCCCTCCCTCTTCTTCCCCCACCAGGCCACCACCAGCACGCGCCGCCGGAATCCCCGCCAGAATCGCCTAGCTCGACGATGTCCACCAAGGGGTGCCAGGCTCAAGCTCCCGCCGGCGGGGGCGGCGGCGGCGGCGGCAACAGGGCGCCGACTGCGGGGAGCACGCCGCGCCGTGGCCAGATCAAGGAGAAGATCATCAAGGACGTGGTCGCCGCGATCATCAGCATGGCCACGGGGCTCGTCGCCCGCGCCGACAAGAAAGGCGGCGGAGGCCTCCCGGTCGCCGGCGACGCCGACGGCAAGTGAGCACCGCTCGGTCGATGCGCTCCCTAGTCCTCTGCTGCTAATCTGTGCTCATTTTTAGCGCGCGCAGCAGGGGACGGAGCCAAAATTATCAACTACCTCCTGCTGTCCTGGACGGATTCAGATGCCTTATTTGAGAAGCAACTGATCCATCCCCGAGTCGATCCCGTTAGCGTTCTCCAGGTCTTGGTCTGCTGCGATCTTTTGCTGTTGGTGGTGAAGTCTCAGCTGGCGTCTCAGGAGGTTGTCGAAGGTTTTTGAGTGACAACCTCCTGATGTTGCCGCTGCGTTTTCGTCATCCGGAGCTGGTCGAGCGTCAGTCATCGATTTGTGTGCTGTGTGCTTTGTCTTTGGTTGTGTGTGCTTTGTCTTTGGTTGTGTATCCATGCCGGTACTGTAAAAAGGATGGACGGATCAGCAAGTATTATCGCCTGATCCGTCCGTCCTGCCGTCCTTTGCTTTGTGTGCTCTTACTGTGTACTTCAGGTTCCCTTCTTGTCAAATCAATACTATACTATATATATTGTGCATTTCGTGTTTGAATCCTGTTTGCCGATCCTAAAATTCTGCTTCAAGTGTTCTAGCACATTTTTGCTAGACCTCTGCGTGCATGATGAATGAGCAGGCGCTGCTCCCCTAACAAAAAGGTCGTTCCCTTTCTATATCATGTGTGCGTGATGCAAGAAAATCTTTTATTCTGCTTTGTTTGAGGGACAATCGTCACAAGATTCCCAAAGGGAAAAAAAAAGATTGTTTCTTGCGAAGCAAGTGCAGCTATAACAACATAAAAGCGTTCCAGCTAGTCTTTAGCTCTGAAGTCACTAGCCTCCAAGCTCATCGGTCGATCGACACATCGCAGAGAACTCGCCAGTCCAATACTACCTCCATCTTAAGGTGAAGGCTTATATTATTTTTAGAAAGTCAAACCATGTCAAGCTTGACTAAGTTTTTACCAAAAATCATTAACATGCAAAAATACAAAATTAATATCATTAGATATATAATGGAATATATTTTCCTATCGTATCTACAAAATATTATATTTGTTGATAGATTATTCTAAAGGTTTGGTCAAACTTTATTTGGTTTGACTTTTCAAAACAAATATAAGCCTTAAGCTATGGGATAGAGGTAGTATTAGGTACAAGTTGGGTTACGTTTTAAGTTCGAGTTGTATTAAGTGTGGATAGATACGAGTAGTGTTGGAGTCGAATTCTTGTGGCAAGAACCTCCTATATATATATTTTTAGGAGGGGGGCGTCACACAATGTAACCTATGACGAGGTGATACCAACAGGAACACAAACGGAGTCGGTGGCTTGTGTCAGCGCCCAAAGCGGCCATGTATTATCAGAGTGGAGGAGTTACCGTAGTCATGCCCCAGGGAGTAGGCGAGTTTGGCGAACCTCGTTAACAAATCTCGGTGTCGCATCTTTTTTATTGCTTGATTCATGCGGTATATCGGATGTGCACATATGACGTTAACAAGTGGTATTAGGGCTAGAGCTACTGGGACGACAGGAGGCACGTCACTCGGGCTAGATCTTAGTGGTCTAGAGTAGATGTAAACTCGTCACCGATCAGGTATGACATGTGGTTATCTGCAATGGGTTTGAGGTGGTGTGAGTTACCTACCTAGTAGATCTTGGCCAAAATTGTGGGTATTCGACATGATAATAACGACGAGGTGTGCGGTAGCATGAGACACCGCGACAGACAAGGGCACTAGCCAGTCGACATGTGTGCGGGGTTGCCAAAGCAGTGTTGACGAGTACCCAGTTCGAGCTGGTGACTGGGTCTATCAGGATTGGCCTCAAGTGTTGGACATGAGTTGGTCATGGAAAATCTGAGAGTCTTTTGTAATATCTGGAATGTCTTAGGCTTATAGAGTGCATGGTCGTATTATGTAATGTTGAGTGCACATGGCAAAGTGCATGTGATTGGATGCAAAAGGAGGCGGAGTGTTGTAGTTGTGGGACATGTATTAGACCATCTAAAATTGAAACCACTGTGAATTTGACTCAAGGTGACACAGAGGTGACGGTGAAATTCCTTTAAAGTTGGAAGCACTTTTACGAAAATCAATGGTTGATGTGTGATGGTGTTAAATAGAAAAACGACTGCAGTTGCAGGTGAAGTCACATGAAGTCTCGAAGTAGCAGAGAAGCTCGGAGTACATGGTAGTTTGATGGTTGGAAGAACTAAAGGTTCGACAAGGTGAAGTTTTTTTAGATCTGCCAAAGTGAAGTTTGTGTCAAGTATTGTGTACGAGTTTGGCTATGTTTAGAATTCGAGTTGTATTAGAAGCCGATAGGTACAAGCAATGTTGGAATCGGACTTTTATAGCCTTTGGTCTCCGATATAATGAGGGAGAGGTGCCACGCGATGTAACATGTGACGACTCGATAGTGACAGACACGCATGGAGAGCCGACGTCTTGTTCTATACCTGGCCATGGGCAGCCCGACCCGGCAAAGGTCCAAAATTCCCGGGCCAAGCCCGGCCCAACCATACCTCTGGGACAGCCTGGGCCTAATTTTTTGGCCCGATGGCTAGGCCGGGCTTGGGCCTTTATTTTACGCAATTTAGTGAAACGGCCCGGCCCGAAGCCCGACATACTTTCCATGTGATGGGCCGGGATTGGGCCAAGATTTCTGGCCCGACAGTCGGGCCAGGCCGACCAAAGCCAATGCTCAGGTATAGCTTGTTCTAACACCTAGGGTGGACAAGTGTTGCGGTATCACATACTAAGAGTAATGGTCATAATCATACCCCGAGGGTAGGCTAGTTCGCTAAAAATCTCGGAAATTCAATTCGGCTCCCGGGTGCGTATGCACCCTCTACCACAAAATCATATTTCGAAATGTCGAAAAAATTTAACAAATTTTTTTACATGTACATCTTCATAATATATGTTCGTTCGTCAAGTTTCACGAAAAACCAATCCTTTTGTGGTCTATATAAAAAAGAGAAAACTTATCTTGTGAAAAACATTATTTTTAATACTGAGTTTTGTCTTTTTTACACACGTCACATGATAAGTCGATTTTTTATGAAACAACTTTGTAAGCGTGTAGCACGAGAAGATTTACATGCAAATTTTTGGTTTCAATTTTTTTGAAATTCAAAATATGTGTAAGATGTATTTCAAAATAGAGGGAGCATATGCTCCCATGTTCCAAAACATCACTCCCAATCTCTGTGTCTTTACCATGACGTAGATTGGTTGATTCCTCGGTAGGCCGACTGCTTATCACCTTATCTTTTCGCAAAGTACACCACGCAGGCAACCAAGCAAATGCGCACCACATTCTATCTGCTCTCCCTTGATTGCTATCATGACCTCACGAGGCCACGAGGGATGACGCGACTAGTTCGTCTCCGGATTTCTTCCAGAAACCAAGTGCTACACTCATACTACTGGCCTACTGCAACGATCGATCTCTTGCCATCCACATCAGCCTGGCTATAGTTGGCACTCGCAGCAAGTGGGCCATTAAACTACCTGGAAAGTACACGGCGGGCCCACGGTCGACCGACCACGTTTTGTTATCCACCAAATCCCACTGAGTAACTGACACGTGCCCACATGTCTACACACTGACGCTGGGTCCATATACAGTCCTGCCCCACATGTCAATGAGACGTGCATGCTCCTGGCGAATTCCGCTCGCGGCCCGACTCGCACGCCAGTGGGACCCACGCTGCGCGCTTTAGGGACCCACCGCCGGTCCTTTTTCAGGCCTGCCGAAGTGCCGTGCCCACGGCGACGGAAGCCGTGGCCTATATATGCGCTCGAGTACAGCCGCCTCTACAGCAAAAGAATCCACAGAACCACACAGACACAGTGCAACTGCCCTCCCTCTTCTTCCCCCACCACCAGCACGCGCCGCTGGAATTCCCGCCAGAATCGCCTAGCTCGACGATGTCCACCAAGGGGTGCCAGGCTCAAGCTCCCGCCGGCGGGGGCGGCGGAGGCAACAGGGCGCCGACTGCGGGGAGCACGCCGCGCCGTGGCCAGATCAAGGAGAAGATCATCAAGGACGTGGTCGCCGCGATCATCAGCATGGCCGCGGGGCTCGTCGCTCGCGCCGACAAGAACGGCGACGGAGGCCTCCCGGTCGCCGGCGACGCCGACGGCAAGTGAACACCGCTCGTTCGATGCGCTCCCTAGTCCTCTGCTGCTAACCTGTGCTCATTTTCAGCGCGCGCAGCAGGGGACGGAGCAAAAATTATCAACTACCTCCTGCTGTCCTGGACGGATTCAGCTGCCTTATTTGAGAAGCAACTGATCCATCCCGTTAGCGTTCTCCAGGTCTTGGTCTGCTGCGATCTTCTTGCTGTTGGTGGTGAAGTCTCAGCTGGCGTCTCAGGAGGTTGTCGAAGGTTTTTGAGTGACAGCCTCCTGATGTTGCCGCTGCGTTTTCGTCATCCGGAGCTGATCGACCGTCAGTCATTGATTTGCGTGCTTCTGTGTGATGTGTGCTTTGGTTGTGTGTGCTTTGTCTTTGGTTGTTGTATCTATGTAGTATACGGTACTGTAAAAAGGATGGACGGATCAGCAAGTATTATCGTCTGGTCCGTCCGTCCTGCCGTCCTTTGCTTTGTGTGCTCTTACTGTGTACTTCAGGTTCCCTTCTTGTCAAATCAATACTGTACTATATATTGTGCATTTCGTGTTTGAATCCTGTTTGCTGATCCTAAAATTCTGCTTCAAGTTCTATCACAATTTTGCTAGACCTCTGCGTGCATGATGAATGAGTAGGTGCTGCTCCCCTACAAAAAGGTCGTTCCCTTTCTACATCAGGTGTGCGTGATGCAAGCAAATCTTTTATTCTGCTTTGTTTGAGGGACAATCGTCACAAGATTCCCAAAGGGGGAAAAAAGATTGTTTCTTGCGAAGCAAGTGCAGCTATAACAACATAAAAGCGTTCCAGCTAGTCTTAGCTCTGAAGTCACTAGCCTCCAAGCTCATCGGTCGATCGACACATCCCAGAGAACTCGCCAGTCCAGTCCAAGTCAAGCAAGACTCCACCCAGAGCACACTCGCTGCCGATGCCAAACACTTCGTTTGATTGAACGCTTCGCGCAAATTAGCAGTAAACTAATAAACGTTTGCCGGGATTGACTTTGCTTTCTTCTGAAAGAAACCACCAACAATCCACCCACACGGTATCTCTGCTCAAGTGCCCAACTACTGAAATAGACAGTCCGTCAGCCCATCTTCGGAAATCATTTTATTCCGAGCGCAGAAAGTCAACTTGATCATCGGAGAGGAGGAACTTATCGACTGATTTCGAGTTTTGAGAAGTCTGTTCATATAGGCATTTTTTAATCGGGACATAGATTTGAAGCTGTATTTATAACACGGCTTGTTTAACGACTCTGTTTCAAACTAATTGAAATTATATTTTTTTTACTAAGTCAAACTACATTAAGTTTGACCAAGTTTATTAAATATATATATAACCAACAAAGTTTGATTCGTCATAAAATATGTTGTTCGTACCATCTAGAATTGACGTTGTAAATATTAGCAAATTTTCTATGATCTGTGGTCAAACCCAATAATATTTGACTTAGGATAAAATGACAACTTCAATTATTTTAAAATGGAAGGATTAGTATTTGTTGAGTTTGTGTCCAACACTAGTGAAGAAGAGGCCTTTGGTCCCAAGCCCCTGGGAGCAAATATCCCAGTTCTCAACCAAACCGGGACCAATGGGGGGCATTGGTCCCGGTTCGTTACGCGCAGGGCGACCCCACTCGCTGGCGTCTGTCCGTTAGCGGCCTATGGTCCCGGCACAAACCGGGACTATAGGCCCACCCTTTGCACCTGGTTTGTATTACAAACCGGGACAAAGTCCCCAATCTGCCTATATAACCTTGCCCCTGCCCAAGTGTGAGCCACACTTAGCCATTTTTTAAATATAGATGATACGCCTGCGGGACACTCTCATAACGGAGGATCGCATATGAGCAATTCAAGAGGAAATCGCGGGATTCTTTCTTATCGAGGTCATTGCCCCAACTGGAGAGCACTATGGGAAGGTCATAGATCTTGAGCAACTTCGTAAAGGAAAATATATCTAGTAAAGAGATCCGACTAGCTTTATATTGTAAATATGCATACATTACGTGTACTGTTTGACGATGTCTATATATTCACGACGATATTTTGTGGTTTCTTGAATGATATATGTATGACAGAGAAACGCTGCTCCACCCTAAACCTGTGCCGCGGCAGAGAAATGGCAATTTTCTGCCGCGGCAGAGAACCTCCAGGCCCGGTTCGTACCACGAACCGGGACCAAAGGCCCTCCACCGCGAGCGCCCTGGCCGCACCACGTTGCGATGCCTTTGGACTGTTGAGATATGCCCAAGAGGCAATAATAAAAGTGGTTATTATATATCTTTATGTTTATGATAAATGTTTATATACCATGCTATAATTGTATTAACCGAAACATTGATACATGTGTGATATGTAAACAACAAAGAGTCCCTAGTATGCCTCTTAACTAGCTTGTTGATTAATGGATGATTAGTTTCATAATCATGAACATTGGATGTTATTAATAACAAGGTTATATCATTGTATGAATGATGTAATGGACACACCCAATTAAGCGTAGCATAAGATCTCGTCATTAAGTTATTTGCTATAAGCTTTCGATACATAGTTACCTAGTCCTTATGACCATGAGATCATATAAATCACTTATACTGGAAAGGTACTTTGATTACATCAAACACCACTGCGTAAATGGGTGGCTATTCCGGCTGCGCATTCGGTTAAATCGGTTAAATCGGTTCGGTTTATACGATTTTTCGGTAAATACGATTTCAATACTTCGGTAAATACGGTTTTTTACGAGAATACGATTCGGTTTCGGTAATAACCAATAACATCCGGTTCGGTTTCGGTAATAACCAAATTAACCAAAGTTGACGCGAATTTTTGAATAGGAGACAACTTTTGGCATGTATTTTTCTATAGGAGACAACTTTTGGCATGTATTTTTCTATGGTGCATTCGGTCAAGTCAAAATTTTGGCATGACCTTTTTGCTTCATGGAAAAATATAACAGGAGAGATATATATCATATATTCACAGATATTGTGCAAACTCATAAATTCACAAGAGGAACAAGTTACAAGCAATGAAGCAAAAGCAACAGAATAAATCTAGCAAACATACAGAATTACAGAAACATTACAGTATGACATCAGTACATCATAGATTCATAGATCGGTAGTTCAGTACATATAAAATAGCACCATAGTAGATTAGCAGCTACACTGCTACAGCTAGCAAAGCATACAGGATACAGGCATACAGCCAAACACGGATACACCATTTCTGATCAAACTCAAGTGGTTAACCATTTCTGAAAATATGAATGGCAGCTCATCGACTACTATCATGCGAGCAAATGCTTCCCTAATTTCTTTCTCATTGTATTGCCAAGTACCTCCCGAAGGAATAGAATTACCATCAGCACTAGGTTGGTACATAAGCTCTGTTTGATGGCCACCAAGTTTGCTAGGATTCTTCTTGCAAGATTTCATATGGTTTATGAGGGAAGAAGTACCTGCAATTGAAGATAATGAAGCAGTATTAGCAGATGCTACATGTGACATACTATCTAGATAATATCTAGATGTCCCTGTAGATGTATTTGCTTTGGACATGAAGAACCTAAAATCCAATCTGAAATTCTCCGAGCAACACAACATAATATCTAGATGTTTGTACCTCCAACCATTCTTCCATGTAATGAACTTGATATTTTGTTTCTGCTTAAATGTCCCTGTAGATGTATTTGCTTTAAGATTCTTAGTTCTGGGAATGGCCAATCTTGTTCTCGTACGGTAACCAATCATATACATGTTTGTGCAGCAAGTTCTTTACAACTGATTTGGACATCTGCCAAGTCGTATCTGATACGAACTGCATTTCATTTGTCCGTTTCAGGTTCCAATGTTTTTCACTAGCACCAAATGGCAATACGGTCATACCTACAACTTGTACCTCCCGAAGGAATAGAATTACCTGCACTTGAAGATTTGCAGCCCAAATTTGAACCGCAATAGTTACAAATGGCACGATTTGGATCATTCTCATGGACAGTGAAGTGCTGCCATATCTTGCTACGTTTGTTCATTTGTTTCTTGACACTGCTGACTGGGGTTGAATTTGTAGGACCAGATCCAATGCCGGTACCAGTGCCGGAGCCATCACCTTCAAAACCAATATCAACTTCCAAGTGTGCCATGCTATGACTCTCGGTCTGGGACATCTAAATCAAGACATGAAATTTCTCTCATAATATGATACATGACATGACAATCTCTGAAATCTCTACAGAATAGGAGTGCTAATTGCTAAGAAAATAAGAAGTTAGTACAGCGGTGCGGAGTGGTTACCTGAGGCGGTGAGGCCTGGCCGCTTGAGGCTTGAGCAGCCGTGGGGATGGTGGAGCCGTCGAGCCGTGGCCGTGGCGGAGGAGATGGTGGAGGCGTCGAGCCGTGGCCGTGGCGGAACCGTGCAGAGCCGTCGCCGTGGCCCGTCCGCCCGTGGCCCGTGGGGGTGGTGGAGACTGGAGAGTGGAGAGGATGGGGACGGCCGGACGGGAGGGGACGGGGGAGTCGCCGGACGGGAGGGGACGGGGGGATCCGGCGGAGGCTTGCAGCAGTCGACGTGGGCGTCGCCGGTCGGCCCGCCGCCAGCAGAATTAGGGTTCGGCCGGCGCCCTTCTGCTCGCCTTCTGTGGTCAGGTCGTGCGGGGTCCGGCTGCGCATTCGGTTAAATCGGTTAAATCGGTTCGGTTTATACGATTTTTCGGTAAATACGATTTCAATACTTCGGTAAATACGGTTTTGTACGAGAATACGATTCGGTTTCGGTAATAACCAATAACATCCGGTTCGGTTTCGGTAATAACCAAATTAACCAAAGTTGACGCGAATTTTTGAATAGGAGACAACTTTTGGCATGTATTTTTCTATAGGAGACAACTTTTGGCATGTATTTTTCTATGGTGCATTCGGTCAAGTCAAAATTTTGGCATGACCTTTTTGCTTCATGGAAAAATATAACAGAGAGATATATATCATATATTCACAGATATTGTGCAAACTCATAAATTCACAAGAGGAACAAGTTACAAGCAATGAAGCAAAAGCAACAGAATAAATCTAGCAAACATACAGAATTACGAAACATCACAGTATGACATCAGTACATCATAGATTCATAGATCGGTAGTTCAGTACATATAAAATAGCACCATAGTAGATTAGCAGCTACACTGCTACAGCTAGCAAAGCATACAGGATACTGAGCATACAGCCAAACACGGATACACCATTTCTGATCAAACTCAAGTGGTTAACCATTTCTGAAAATATGAATGGCAGCTCATCGACTACTATCATGCGAGCAAATGCTTCCCTAATTTCTTTCTCATTGTATTGCCAAGTACCTCCCGAAGGAATAGAATTACCATCGGCACTAGGTTGGTACATAAGCTCTGTTTGATGGCCACCAAGTTTGCTAGGATTCTTCTTGCAAGATTTCATATGGTTTATGAGGGAAGAAGTACCCGCAATTGAAGATAATGAAGCAGTATTAGCAGATGCTACATGTGACATACTATCTAGATAATATCTAGATGTCCCCGTAGATGTATTTGCTTTGGACATGAAGAACCTAAAATCCAATCTGAAATTCTCCGAGCAACACAACATAATATCTAGATGTTTGTACCTCCAACCATTCTTCCATGTAATGAACTTGATATTTTGTTTCTGCTTAAATGTCCCCTGTAGATGTATTTGCTTTAAGATTCTTAGTTCTGGGAATGGCCAATCTTGTTCTCGTACGGTAACCAATCATATACATGTTTGTGCAGCAAGTTCTTTACAACTGATTTGGACATCCGCAAGTCGTATCCGATACTGAACCGCATTTCATTTGTCCGTTTCAGGTTCCAATGTTTTTCACTAGCACCAAATGGCAATACGGTCATACCTACAACTTGTACCTCCCGAAGGAATAGAATTACCTGCACTTGAAGATTTGCAGCCCAAATTTGAACCGCAATAGTTACAAATGGCACGATTTGGATCATTCTCATGGACAGTGAAGTGCTGCCATATCTTGCTACGTTTGTTCATTTGTTTCTTGACACTGCTGATCGGGGTTGAATTTGTAGGACCGGATCCAATGCCGGTACCAGTCGTCGGAGCCATCACCTTCAAAACCAATATCAACTTCCAAGTGTGCCATGCTATGACTCTCGGTCTGGGACATCTAAATCAAGACATGAAATTTCTCTCATAATATGATACATGACATGACAATCTCTGAAATCTCTACAGAATAGGAGTGCTAATTGCTAAGAAAATAAGAAGTTAGTACAGCGGTGCGGAGTGGTTACCTGAGGCGGTGAGGCCTGGCCGCTTGAGGCTTGAGCAGCCGTGGGGATGGTGGAGCCGTCGAGCCGTGGCCGTGGCGGAGGAGATGGTGGAGGCGTCGAGCCGTGGCCGTGGCGGAACCGTGCAGAGCCGTCGCCGTGGCCCGTCCGCCCGTGGCCCGTGGGGGTGGTGGAGGCCGGAGAGTGGAGAGGATGGGGACGGCCGGACGGGAGGGGACGGGGGAGTCGCCGGACGGGAGGGACGGGGGGATCCGGCGGAGGCTTGCAGCAGTCGACGTGGGCGTCGCCGGTCGGCCCGCCGCCAGCAGAATTAGGGTTCGGCCGGCGCCCTTCTGCTCGCCTTCTGTGGTCAGGTCGTGCGGGGTCCGGCTGCGCATTCGGTTAAATCGGTTAAATCGGTTCGGTTTATACGATTTTTCGGTAAATACGATTTCAATACTTCGGTAAATACGGTTTTGTACGAGAATACGATTCGGTTTCGGTAATAACCAATAACATCCGGTTCGGTTTCGGTAATAACCAAATTAACCAAAGTTGACGCGAATTTTTGAATAGGAGACAACTTTTGGCATGTATTTTTCTATAGGAGACAACTTTTGGCATGTATTTTTCTATGGTGCATTCGGTCAAGTCAAAATTTTGGCATGACCTTTTTGCTTCATGGAAAAATATAACAGGAGAGATATATATCATATATTCACAGATATTGTGCAAACTCATAAATTCACAAGAGGAACAAGTTACAAGCAATGAAGCAAAAGCAACAGAATAAATCTAGCAAACATACAGAATTACAGAAACATCACAGTATGACATCAGTACATCATAGATTCATAGATCGGTAGTTCAGTACATATAAAATAGCACCATAGTAGATTAGCAGCTACACTGCTACAGCTAGCAAAGCATACAGGATACAGGCATACAGCCAAACACGGATACACCATTTCGATCAAACTCAAGTGGTTAACCATTTCTGAAAATATGAATGGCAGCTCATCGACTACTATCATGCGAGCAAATGCTTCCCTAATTTCTTTCTCATTGTATTGCCAAGTACCTCCCGAAGGAATAGAATTACCATCGGCACTAGGTTGGTACATAAGCTCTGTTTGATGGCCACCAAGTTTGCTAGGATTCTTCTTGCAAGATTTCATATGGTTTATGAGGGAAGAAGTACACTGCAATTGAAGATAATGAAGCAGTGATTAGCAGATGCTACATGTGACATACTATCTAGATAATATCTAGATGTCCCTGTAGATGTATTTGCTTTGGACATGAAGAACCTAAAATCCAATCTGAAATTCTCCGAGCAACACAACATAATATCTAGATGTTTGTACCTCCAACCATTCTTCCATGTAATGAACTTGATATTTTGTTTCTGCTTAAATGTCCCCGTAGATGTATTTGCTTTAAGATTCTTAGTTCTGGGAATGGCCAATCTTGTTCTCGTACGGTAACCAATCATATACATGTTTGTGCAGCAAGTTCTTTACAACTGATTTGGACATCTGCCAAGTCGTATCTGATACGAACTGCATTTCATTTGTCCGTTTCAGGTTCCAATGTTTTTCACTAGCACCAAATGGCAATACGGTCATACCTACAACTTGTACCTCCCGAAGGAATAGAATTACCTGCACTTGAAGATTTGCAGCCCAAATTTGAACCGCAATAGTTACAAATGGCACGATTTGGATCATTCTCATGGACAGTGAAGTGCTGCCATATCTTGCTACGTTTGTTCATTTGTTTCTTGACACCGCTTGATCGGGGTTGAATTTGTAGGACCAGATCCAATGCCGGTACCAGTGCCGGAGCCATCACCTTCAAAACCAATATCAACTTCCAAGTGTGCCATGCTATGACTCTCGGTCTGGGACATCTAAATCAAGACATGAAATTTCTCTCATAATATGATACATGACATGACAATCTCTGAAATCTCTACAGAATAGGAGTGCTAATTGCTAAGAAAATAAGAAGTTAGTACGGCGGTGCGGAGTGGTTACACGAGGCGGTGAGGCCTGGCCGCTTGAGGCTTGAGCAGCCGTGGGGATGGTGGAGCCGTCGAGCCGTGGCCGTGGCGGAGGAGATGGTGGAGGCGTCGAGCCGTGGCCGTGGCGGAACCGTGCGAGCCGTCCGCCGTGGCCCGTCCGCCCGTGGCCCGTGGGGGTGGTGGAGACTGGAGAGTGGAGAGGATGGGGACGGCCGGACGGGAGGGGACGGGGGAGTCGCCGGACGGGAGGGGACGGGGGGATCCGGCGGAGGCTTGCAGCAGTCGACGTGGGCGTCGCCGGTCGGCCCGCCGCCAGCAGAATTAGGGTTCGGCCGGCGCCCTTCTGCTCGCCTTCTGTGGTCAGGTCGTGCAGGGGACTGGGGGTCGAGGCGAGAGTGCGAGACGAAGACTGGAGGAGGCGAGGAGCGACCGAGCGACTAGCTGGGCCTGCCGGCCTGGCCATCTCCGTGTCTGGGCCTGGGCATCTCGGTTTATTTCGGTTAAAACCGCGGTTTTTCGGTTTAAAACCGAAAAAACCGAAGGTTAAATGGTTAGTGATTCTGCTAACTGTAATCTTAACTGTAAACTGATAAAACCGAATTTTTGGGTGCAGTTAGGTTTTTTCGGCTTCGGTTTTCGGTTTCGGTTCGGTTATGCCCGGCCGGAGTGGCTATAAAGGTGGGATTAAGTATCCGGAAAGTATGAGTTGAGGCATATGGATCAACGGTGGGATTTGTCCATCCCGATGACGGATAGATATACTCTGGGCCCTCTCGGTGGAATGTCGTCTAATGTCTTGCAAGCATATGAATAAGTTCATAAGAGACCACATACCACGGTACGAGTAAAGAGTACTTGTCGGAGACGAGGTTGAACAAGGTATAGAGTGATACCGAAGATCAAACCTCGAACAAGTAAAATATCGCGAGACAAAGGGAATTGGTATTGTATGTGAATGGTTCATTCGATCACTAAAGTCATCGTTGAATATGTGGGAGCCATTATGGATCTCCGAGATCCCGCTATTGGTTATTGGTCGGAGTGAGTACTCAACCATGTCCGCATAGTTCACGAACCGTAGGGTGACACACTTAAAGTTGGATGTTGAAATGGTAGTACTTGAATATGGAATGGAGTTCGAATATTTGTTCGGAGTCCCGGATGAGATCCCGGACATCACGAGGAGTTCCGGAATGGTCCGGAGAATAAGATTCATATATAGGATGTCATTTTATGTGAATTAAAATGTCGCGGAAGGTTCTATGGAAGGTTCTAGAAGGTTCTAGAAAAGTCCAGAAGACACCACCAAGGAAGGTGGAGTCCACATGGGACTCCACCTCCATGGCCGGCCAACCCTAGTGGGGGAGGAGTCCCAAGTGGACTCCCCCTTAGGGGGCCGGCCACCCCCCCCATATGGGAGGTGGAACTCCCACTTTTGGTGGGAGTCCTAGCTTGGCTAGGTTTCCCTCTCTTATGGAAGGTTTTTGGTTCGGGTCTTATTCGAAGACTTGGACACCAACTCTTGGGGTTCCACCTATATAATGAGGGGCCAAGGGAGGGGGCCGGCCACCCCAAGACCACAACCTGGCCGCCCCCTTGAGTGGCCAGCCACCCCCTCCCAAACCCTAGCCGCCCCCCTCTCCTCCATAGCTCCCGCGTGCTTTAGCGAAGCTCCGCCGGAGTTCTCCACCGCCACCGACACCACGCCGTCGTGTTGTCGGATTCAAGAGGAGCTACTACTTCCGCTGCCCGCTGGAACGGGAGGTGGACGTCGTCTTCATCAACAACCGAACGTGTGACCGAGTACGGAGGTGCTGCCCGTTCGTGGCGCCGGAACCGATCGTGATCAAGATCTTCTACGCGCTTTCGCAAGCGGCAAGTGAACGTCTACCGCAGCAACAAGAGCCTCATCTTGTAGGCTTTGGAATCTCTTCAAGGGTGAGACTCGATACCCCCTCGTTGCTACCGTCTTCTAGATTGCATCTTGGCTTGGATTGCGTGTTCGCGGTAGGAAAATTTTTGTTTTCTATGCAACGTTGTCCTACGAGTGGTATCAGAGCCGTGTCTATGCATAGATGGTTGCACGAGTAGAACACAATGGTTTGTGGGCGTTGATGCTCTTGTTATCTTTAGTTGAGTACTTTGCATCTTTATGGCATAGTGGGATGAAGCGGCTCGGACTAAGTTTACATGACCGCGTTCATGAGACTTGTTCCTCGTTCGACATGCAACTTGTATTGCATAAGAGGCTTTGCGGGTGTCTGTCTCTCCTACTATAGTAAAGATTCAATTTACTCTTCTATTGACAACATTAGTATCAACGTTGTGGTTCATGTTCGTAGGTAGATTAGATCTATATCGAAAACCCTAAACCACGTAAAATATGCAAACCAAATTAGAGAGCGTCTAACTTGTTTTTGCAGGGTTTGGTGATGTGATATGGCCATAACGTGATGATGAATATGTATGAGATGATCATTATTGTATTGTGGCAACCGACAGGAGCCTTATGGTTGTCTTTAAATTTCATGTTGAGTAGTATTTCAAGGTAGTTGTGATAGTTGCTACATGGAGGACAATCATGAAGACGGCGCCATTGACCTTGACGCTACGCCGACGATGATGGAGATCATGCCCGAAGATGATGGAGATCATGTTCGTGCTTTGGAGATGAAGATCAAAGGCGCAAAGACAAAAGGGCCATATCATATCACATATGAACTGCATGTGATGTTAATCCTTTTATGCATCTTATTTTGCTTAGATCGCGACGGTAGCATTATAAGATGATCCCTCACTAAAATCTCAAGATAATAAAGTGTTCATCCTTAGTAGCACCGTTGCCAAGACTTGTCGTTTCGAAGCATCTCGTGATGATCGGGTGTGATAGAATCAACAAGTGCATACAACGGGTGCAAGCCAGTTTTGCACATGCGGATACTAAGGTGGCCTTGACGAGCCTAGCATGTACAGACATGGTCTCGGAACACGTGATACCGAAAGGTAGAGAATGAATCATATAATTGATATGATGAACACTTTGAGTGTTCGCCATTGAAATTACACCTTGTCTCGTGATGATCGGACTATGGTGTGGTGGATTTGGTTCGTGTGATCACTAAGACAATGCGAGGGATATTGTTTTGAGTGGGAGTTCACCGAGATTTTTAATTATGTTGAATTAAAATTTGAACTCAATTTGTCATAAACTTAGTCTAAACTATTGCAAATATATGTTGTAGAGATGGCGTCCCCAATCAATTTTAACCAGTTCCTAGAGAAAGAAAAGCTTAAGAGCAACGGTAGCAACTTCACCGACTGGTTCCGTCATGTGAGGATCTTCCTCTGCGGCGGAAATCTGCAATATGTGCTTGATGCACCGCTAGGTGACCCTCCTGCGAACCGAAACCGATGAAGTAAAATCTGTTTACGAGACTCGGAAAACTCGGTACTCTCAAGTTCGGTGTGCCATCCTGTGCGATGCTGGAATCCGATCTTCAAAAACGTTTTGAGCACCACGATCCTCATGAGTTGATGAATGAGCTGAAAGCTATTTTTGAGACTCATGCGGCCGTGGAATGCTATGAAGCATCGAAACATTTCTTCGACTGTATGATGGAAGAAGGCAGCTCCATTAGTGAGCACATGCTCGCCATGACCGGGCATGCGAAGAAACTCGGTGACTTGGGAATAGTGATTCCTAACGGATCGGGGATTAATCGTGTCCTTCAATCACTGCCACCAAGTTACAAGAACTTTGTGATGAACTACAATATGCGAGAACATGAACAAGGAGTTACTCGAACTCTTTGGCATGCTAAAAGCTGCTGAGATTGAGAACAAGAAAGAGCACCAAGTGTTGATGGTCAACAAGACCACCGGTTTCAAGAAACGAGGGCAAGTCTAAGGGAAAATTCAAGAAGGGTGGCAAGAAAGCTGCCACGCCTCCTATGAAACCTAAGAACGGCCCTAAGCACGATCGTTGAGTGCTATTACGCAAGGAGAAGGGACAACTGGAAGCGTAATTGCTCCAAGTATTTGGCGGATACGAAGAGCGGCCTTGTCAAGAAGAAGAAAGAAGGTATATCTCGATATACATGTTATAGATGTTTATCTCATCGGTTCTCATTCTAGTACACGGGTATTTGATACTTGGTTCGGTTGCTCATATTTGTAACTCGAAACGGGAACTAAAGAATAAACGAAGACTATTGAAAGATGAAGTGACGATGCGCGTTGGAAATGGATCCAAAGTCGATGTGATCGCTGTCGGCACACTTCCTCTACATCTACCTTTGGGATTAGTTTTAAGCCTAAATAATTGTTATTTTGTACCCGCGTTGAGCATGAACATTATATCTGGATCTTGTTTAATGCAAGACGGTTATTCATTCAAGTCTGAGAATAATGGTTGTTCTATTTTTATGAATAATATCTTTTATGGTCGAGCACATGAAAAGAATGGCTTATTTCTGTTAGATCTCGATAGTAGTGATACGCATATACATAACATTGATGCTAAACGAATTAAATTGAATGATAATTCTACTTATATGTGGCACTGTCGTCTTGGTCATATTGGAGTGAAACGCATGAAGAAACTCCATACTGATGGATTGCTTGAATCACTTGACTTTGAGTCACTTGATAGATGCGAAGCATGTCTAATAGGAAAAATGACTAAGACTCCATTTTCTGGTATGATGGAGCGAGCTACTGACTTATTGGAAATCATACATACCGATGTGTGCGGACCAATGAGCGTAGCATCGCGCGGTGGTTATCGTTATGTTCTAACCTTCACAAATGATCTGAGTAGATATGGGTATATCTATTTCATGAAACATAAATCCGAAACTTTTGAGAAGTTTAAGGAATTCCAAAGTGAAGTAGAAAATCAACGTAACAAGAAGATTAAATTTCTTCGATCTGATCGCGGAGGTGAATATCTGGCATGCATTTAAAGAAATGCGGAATACTTTCACAATTGACACCGCCGGGAACACCACAACGAAACGGTGTGTACGA
Organism: Lolium rigidum; assembly: GCF_022539505.1. Classification (NCBI taxonomy): domain Eukaryota; kingdom Viridiplantae; phylum Streptophyta; class Magnoliopsida; order Poales; family Poaceae; genus Lolium; species Lolium rigidum. The sequence goes on from NC_061511.1 coordinate 262,247,090, forward strand.
ACGTCGTAATCGAACTCTCTTAGATATGGTTCGTTCTATGATGTCTCTTACTGATTTGCCGTTATCATTTTGGAGTTATGCATTAGAGACGGCCGCATTCACTTTAAATAGAGCACCATCAAAATCCGTAGAAACGACACCGTATGAATTATGGTTTAATAAGAAACCTAAGTCTGTCGTTCCTTAAAGTTTGGGGTTGCGAAGCCTATGTAAAAAAGTTACAACCGGACAAGCTAGAACCCAAAGCGGAGAAATGCGTCTTCATAGGATACCCTAAGGAAACTATAGGGTACACTTTCTATCACGAGATCCGAAGGCAAAATCTTTGTTGCTAAGAACGGAACCTTTCTTGAGAAAGAATTTCTCACTAAAGAAGTGACTTGGAAGAAAAGTAGAACTCGATGAGATTAATGAATCTATACTCGTTGATCGAGTAGCGCGATGCGGAAGTTGTACCTGTACCGCCTACACGGCAACGAGAGGAAGCTAATGATAATGATCATGAAACTTCGAACGAGGAAACTACTGAACCTCGCGAGATCGACAAGGGAACGTGCCACTCCGATTGGTATGATCCTTGTCTAAATGTCATGATTGTGGATAACAATGATGAAGACCCTGCGACGTATGAAGAAGCGATGATGAGCCCAGATTCCAACAAATGGCAAGAAGCCATGAAATCCGAAATGGGATCCATGTATGATAACAAAGTATGGACTTTGGTAGACTTACACGATAGCCGAAAGGCATGTCGAGAATAAATGGATCTTCAAGAGAAAAACAGATGCTGATGGTAATATTACTGTCTATAAAGCTCGACTTGTCGCAAAGGGTTTCCGACAAATTCAAGGAGTTGACTACGATGAGACTTTCTCACCCGTAGCGAAGCTAAAATCTGTGAGGATTTTGTTAGCAATAGCTGCATTTTTCGATTATGAGATTTGGCAGATGGATGTCAAAACGGCGTTCCTTAATGGAGACATTGAGGAAGAGTTGTATATGGTACAACCCAAAGGTTTTGTTGATCCTAAAAATGCTGACAAAGCAAACTTCAGCGTTCAATCTATGGACTGAAGCAAGCATCAAGAAGTTAGAACCGACGCTTTGATAAGGTGATCAAAGACTTCGGGTTTATACAGTGTCATGGAGAGGCCTGTATTTACAAGAAAGTGAGTGGGAGCTCCGTAGCATTCCGGATATTATATGTAGAGGACATATGATTGATTGGGGATGATATAGAACTATTAAGCGAGTGTAAAAGGTTATTTGAATAACGAGTTTTTCAATGAAAGACCTTGGTGAAGCATCGTATATATTAGGCATCAAGATTTATAGAGATAGATCAAGACGCCTAATAGGGCTATCACGGAGTACATACCTGGACAAGATTCTAAAGAAGTTTAGAATGGACGAAAGTAAGAAAGGGTTTTTACCTATGTTACCAGGCAAGGTCTTGAGTAAGACTCAAGGACCGGCTACGGCGGAAGAAAGAGAAAGGATGAGTCGGATCCCTATGCTTCGGCGGTAGGCTCTATTATGTATGCCATGCTATGTACAAGACCGGATATAGCACATGCTCGTTAGTTTGACTAGCGAGATATCAAAGTGATCCGGGAATGGAGCACGTGGACAGTGATCAAGAATATCCTGAAATACTTGAAAAGAACTAAGGATATGTTTCCTTGTTATGGAGGTGACCAAGAGCTCGTTGTAACAAGTTACACCGATGCAAGTTGGAACAACGATCCGATGACTCTAAGTCACGATGCGGGTACGTGTTTATATTGAATGGTGCTTGCGATAAGCTGGACAAGCTCGAAGCGGTGCACGGTGGCGAAGTCTTCAACGAGAATCGGAGTACATAGCGGCTTCGGAGGCTTCATCGGAAGCGGTATGGATGAAGAGGTTCATTGTAGAGCTCGGTGTGGTTCCTAGTGCATTGGACCCACTAGTCATATCTCTGTGACAACATGGGTGCCATCGCCAATGCACAAGAACCAAGGTCACACAAGAGGCTGAAGCATATCAAGCTGCGTTACCACTCGATTCGCGAGTACATCGAAGATGGAGAAGTAAAGATTTGCAAAGTACACACTGATCCGAATGTAGCAGATCCATTGACTAAAGCTCTCCCTAGGGCAAAGCATGACCAACACCAGAATGCCATGGGTGTTAGGTTCCTTACAATGTAATCTAGATTATTGACTCTAGTGCAAGTGGGAGACTGTTGGAGATATGCCCAAGAGGCAATAATAAAAGTGATTATTATATATCTTTATGTTTATGATAAATGTTTATATACCATGATATAATTGTATTAACCGAAACATTGATACATGTGTGATATGTAAACAACAAAGAGTCCCTAGTATGCCTCTTAACTAGCTTGTTGATTAATGGATGATTAGTTTCATAATCATGAACATTGGATGTTATTAATAACAAGGTTATATCATTGTATGAATGATGTAATGGACACACCCAATTAAGCGTAGCATAAGATCTCGTCATTAAGTTATTTGCTATAAGCTTTCGATACATAGTTACCTAGTCCTTATGACCATGAGATCATATAAATCACTTATACCGGAAAGGTACTTTGATTACATCAAACACCACTTGCGTAAATGGGTGGCTATAAAGGTGGGATTAAGTATCCGGAAAGTATGAGTTGAGGCATATGGATCAACAGTGGGATTTGTCCATCCCGATGACGGATAGATATACTCTGGGCCCTCTCGGTGGAATGTCGTCTAATGTCTTGCAAGCATATGAATAAGTTCATAAGAGACCACATACCACGGTACGAGTAAAGAGTACTTGTCAGGAGACGAGGTTGAACAAGGTATAGAGTGATACCGAAGATCAAACCTCGAACAAGTAAAATATCGCGAGACAAAGGGAATTGGTATTGTATGTGAATGGTTCATTCGATCACTAAAGTCATCGTTGAATATGTGGGAGCCATTATGGATCTCCGGATCCCGCTATTGGTTATTGGTCGGAGTGAGTACTCAACCATGTCCGCATAGTTCACGAACCGTAGGGTGACACACTTAAAGTTGGATGTTGAAATGGTAGTACTTGAATATGGAATGGAGTTCGAATATTTGTTCGGAGTCCCGGATGAGATCCGGACATCACGAGGAGTTCCGGAATGGTTCGGAGAATAAGATTCATATATAGGATGTCATTTTATGTGAATTAAAATGTCGTGGAAGGTTCTATGGAAGGTTCTAGAAGGTTCTAGAAAAGTCCGGAAGAAACCACCAAGGAAGGTGGAGTCCACATGGGACTCCACCTCCATGGCCGGCCAACCCTAGTGGGGGAGGAGTCCCAAGTGGACTCCCCCTTAGGGGGCCGGCCACCCCCCCATATGGGAGGTGGAACTCCCACTTTTGGTGGGAGTCCTAGCTTGGCTAGGTTTCCCTCTCTTATGGAAGATTTTTGGTTCGGGTCTTATTCGAAGACTTGGACACCAACTCTTGGGGTTCCACCTATATAATGAGGGGCCAAGGGAGGGGGCCGGCCACCCCATGACCACAACCTGGCCGCCCCCCTTGAGTGGCCGGCCACCCCCTCCCAAACCCTAGCCGTCCTCCTCTCCTCCATAGCTCCCGCGTGCTTTAGCGAAGCTCCGCCGGAGTTCTCCACCGCCACCGACACCACACCGTCGTGCTGTCGGATTCAAGAGGAGCTACTACTTCCGCTGCCCGCTGGAACGGGAGGTGGACGTCGTCTTCATCAACAACCTAACGTGTGACCGAGTACGGAGGTGCTGCCCGTTCGTGGCGCCGGAACCGATCGTGATCAAGATCTTCTACGCGCTTTTGCAAGCGGCAAGTGAACGTCTACCGCAGCAACAAGAGCCTCATCTTGTAGGCTTTGGAATCTCTTCAAGGGTGAGACTCGATACCCCCTCGTTGCTACCGTCTTCTAGATTGCATCTTGGCTTGGATTGCGTGTTCGCGGTAGGAAAATTTTTGTTTTCTATGCAACGTTGTCCTACATGGACCCGGTGCATCTTTGAACCGGGACTAAAGGGGGGACCCTTTAGTCCCGCCTTGTTGGTCCCGGTTTGCAAACCGGGACTGAAGGCCTAAACAAACCGGGCATGTTGCCCCGTTTTCCACTAGTGCAATATTAGGTACAAGTTGGGTTACGTTTTGAGTTCGGGTTGTATTAGTGTTGGACAGTGGCAGACCTATGTTGGGGCAAAATCGGGCCATGGCCTGCCCATGCCAAGATATTTTAGTCTATAACCTTGTAAAATTTAGCCCAATGATAGCCTATTTTAGCTATCTTCAGTGTATTGGCCCGTCCAACTTTTTGGGTCTAGTTCCGCCGCTGGTGTTGGAGTCGAATTCTTGTGGCAACAGCCACCTATATAATTTGGGGGGTGTCACACAATGTAACCTATGACGAGGTGATACCAACAGGAACGCAAGAGGGAGTCGGTGGCTTGTGTCGACGCCCAAGGCGGCCATGTGTTACCAGAGTCGAGGAGTGCCGCTAGTCATGCCCCAGGGAGTAGGCGAGTTTGCCGAATCTCGTTAAAAAAATTCGGCGTCATCATCTTTTTGTGACTGCTTGCTTCCTTGGTATATTGAATGTGCACCTATGAAGTTAACAAGTGGTATCAGAGCTGGAGGTAGTGAGAAGACGAGAGGCGCGTGGCTCGGGCTGGATCTCAATGGTCCGGAGCAGATGTAAACTTGTCACTAGTCAGGTATGACATGTGGTTATCTGCATTGAGGCTTGGGGTGGTGTGGGTTAGCAACCCAGTTGATCTTGGCCAAGATTGTGGGTTTTTTTTACACGATAATATATAGCGACGAGGTGTGTGGTAGCAGGGGGGCACAACGACAGACAAGGGAACTAGCAGTTGAACATGTGGTTTCACATGTGTGCGGGGTAGCTAAATCGGTGTTGACGGGTACCCAGTTTTAGCTAGTGACTAGGTCTATCGGGATTAGCCTCAAGTTGGCCATGGAAAATTTGAGAACGTCTTTTGGAATATCTGGATTGTCTAAGGCTTATAGATCAGAGTGCATGGTCGTATATTATGTAATGTTGAGTGCACATGGCAAAACGGATGTGATTGAATGTAAAAGGAGGCGGAGTGTTGTAGTTGTGGCACATGCATAAGACTATCCGAAAGGATGAAACTACTGTAAATTTGACTCAATGTGACACAAGGGTGAAGGTGAAATTCCTTGAAAGTTGGAAGCAACTTTACACAAATCAGTGGTGAGTGTGTTATGGTGTTAAACAGAAAATCGACTATAGTTGCAAGTGAAGTCACATGAAGTCTCGAAGTAGAAGTGAAGCTCGGAGTACATGGTAGTTTCATGGTTGGAAGAACTCAAGGTTCGTCAAGGTGAAGTTTTTTTTAGATTTGTCAGTGAAGTTTGTGTCGAGTATTGTGTATGAGTTTGCCTATGTTTAGAATCCGAGTTGTATTAGGAGCAGATAGGTACAAGCAATGTTGGAATCGGACTTTTATAGCCTTTGGTCTCCGATATAATGAGGAAGAGGTGCCACGCGATGTAACATGTGACGACACGATAGCAACAGACACGCACGGAGAGCCGGCGGCTTGTTCTAACACCTAGGGTGGACAACTGTTGACGTATCACATACTAAGAGAAATTATCATAATCATACCCGAGGGTAGGCGAGTTCGCCAAAAATCTCTGTCTTTACCATGATGTAGATTGGTTGATTCCTCGGTAGGCCGACTGCTTATCACCTTATCTTTTCGCAAAGTACATCACGCAGGCAACCAAGCAAATACGCACCACATTCTATCTGCTCTCCCTCGATTGCTATCATGATCTCACGAGGGATGACGCGACTAGTTCGTCTCCGGATTTCTTCCAGAAACCAAGTGCTACACTCCTACTACAGCAACGATCGTTCTCTTGCCATGCACATCAGCCGAGCAAGTGGGCCATTAAACTACCTGGAAAGTACATGGCGGGCCCACGGTCGACCGACCACGTTTTGCTATCCACCAAATCCTACTGAGTCACTGACACGTCCCCACATGCATGCACACTGACGCTGGGTCCAGATACTGCCTTGCCCCACCTGTCAATGAGACGTGCATCCTCCTGTCTAATAGCGCCCGTGGCCCGACTCGCACGCCAGTGGGACCCACGCTGCGTGCTTTTGGACCCACCATCGGGCCTTTTGCCAAGCTGCTGTGCCCACGGCCATGGAGGCCGGCCTATATATCCACTGGAGTACAGCCGCCTCTACAGCAAAAGAATCCACAGAGCCACACAAACACACACAGCACACCTCCCCTCCTCCTCTTCTTCTTCCCCCCACCGGCACGCGCTGCTGGAATCGCCTAGCCCGACGATGTCCACCAAGGGGTGCCAGGCTCAAGCTCACGCCGGCGGCGGCGGCGGCGCTAACAAGGCGCCGACTGCGAGGAGCACACCGCCGCCGCGCCGTGGCCAGATCAAGGAGAAGATCATCAAGGACGTGGTCGCCGCCGTCGTCAGGATGGCCGCGGGGCTCGTCGCCCGCGCCGACAAGAACGGCGGCGGAGGCCTCCCGGTCGCCGGCGACGCGGACGGCAAGTGAATATCCCCTGCATCCGCTCGGTCGATGCGCTCCCTAGTCCTCTGCTGCTCATTTTTAGTGTGCGCAGCAGAGGACGGAGCAAAATAATCAACTGCAACCTACCGTTGCTGTTGGTAGTATTACTTTTCGTCGCGTACGTCGATCGGTCCTGGACGGATTCAGCTGCCTTATTTGAGAAGCAACTGATCCATCCCGAAGTCCTCTTAGCGTTCTCCTGGTCTTGGTCTTCTTGCTGTTGGTGGTGAAGTCTCAGCTGGCATCTCAGGAGATGTCGAAGGTTTTTGAATGATAACCTCCTGATGTTGCCGCTGGGTTCTTCATCATCTGGAGCTGGTCGATCGTCAGTTTTCAGGTTTGTGTGCTGTTTGCTTCTCTACTCATGGTTGTGTATGTGTGTGCCGTATTGTAAAAGGATGGACGGATCAGCAAGTTTTATCGCCTGGTCCGTCCGTCCTTGCTTTGCTTGATCGTGTGCTCTTACTATGTACTCTACTTCCGTTTTTGTCAAATCAATACTATTATGCATTTCGTGTTTGAGACCGATCTTGATGAGAGGATTAAGAGGATTATGCTTCAAGTTGCATTTTTTTGCTTAACATCTGCATGGTGAGACATGAATAAGTACCCAGCAACACTCATTCCCTCTCTAGCATGTATCTTGTGTGACGCGAGAAAAATATTAGTACTCTGCTTTGTTTGAGGGACATTCGTCATAAGATTTTCAACAAAGAAGAGAAGAGAAGAGAAAATAAGAGTAGATGGTTTATTCAGAAAAGAACAAAATATGGATTAAGAATTTAGCTAGTCCTGCTCCTGTTTGCAAAACTGGATCATAGGCAAGTTAGAGTTAGTCACTGTCTAATTGGGCAAGGACAGAACGCCAATCTCTTCTCGTGTTCAGTTCTGGCCCTGCTGTGTTTTTCAGGAGCCTGGAATTAGAGCACCTTGTCAGCCCTTTTGCTTAATAAAGATCTAGTTTTACCCGCAAAAAAATCAATACTACTAAGATATTAATTGTGCATTTCGTGTTTGTAAACTGTTTGCCGATCCTAAAATTCTGCTTCAAGTTCTATCACATTTTTGCTAAACCTACGTGTGCATGATGAATGAGTAGGTGCTGCTCCCCTACAAAAAGGTCGTTCCCTTTGTATATCATGTGTGTGTGATGCAACAAAATCTTTTACTCTGCTTTGTCTGAGGGACAAACGTCACAAGATTCCCAAAGGAGCAAAAAAGATTGTTTCTTGCGAAGCAAGTGCAGCTACAACAGACAAAAGCGCTTTGCTGTCCCTAGGTGGAAGATTGATACTCATTAATTCGGTACTCACAAACATGGTACTGTATATGTTATCATTTTTCATCCTACCAAAAGGAATTCTGCATAAACTCGATTATTATCGATCCAGATTCTTTTGGCAAGGGGACAGTGAGAAAAAGAAATATCGACTGGTTAAGTGGAGTATAGTTTGTAGTCCCAAAGACCAAGGTGGGCTTGGAGTTCATGATTTGGAAGTCAAGAATTCGGCCCTATTGGGAAAATGGCTGTTTAAGCTCCTCACTGAGGATGGGACTTGGCAGACTATCCTTCGGCGAAAGTATATCGGTTCGAAGACATTATCCCAAATGGTTTGGAAACCAGGGGATTCTCACTTCTGGGCCGGGCTAATGGCGACTAAAAATGAATTTTTTCGCCATGGCACTTTCTCAATCAGAAATGGAGCACAAATACGTTTCTGGGAAGATGCTTGGCTTGACAATGCACCCCTAAGTGAACAGTATCCAGCTCTCTATAGGATTGCTCGTCGTCAAGGTGATACCATTGCTACTGTAATGGCTACCTCACCCCCGAATGTGACGTTCAGACGGGTTTTACTTGGACAAAGACTTGCGGCATGGAATACCTTAATTCAACGGCTCGACGATATTCAATTATCAGACGAACCGGACGAATTTAGATGGAACCTTCATGCCAACGGTGCTTTCTCTGTGAAATCTTTCTACAACGCGATCCTTCTTTCTGATCTACCAGTTGATAATAATAAAAAGATTTGGAAGATGAAGATACCATTAAAAATCAAAATTTTTGGGTGGTATCTTCGTCGAGGGGTAATCCTCACCAAAGACAATCTTGTTAAGCGTAATTGGCATGGGAGTACTCGATGTGTTTTCTGTCAACAGGACGAAACAATCAAGCACTTGTTCTTCCAGTGCCAGTTCGCGAGATCTATATGGTCAGTCATCCAAGTAGCGTCTACCCTGTATCCTCCGACTAGTGTTGCCAATGTCTTTGGTAATTGGCTCCATGGTGTTGATTCAAGGTTTAAGTTGCTTCTTAGGGTGGGGGCGCTAGCAGATTATCCGGGCGCTTTGGCTATGTAGAAATGACAAGATTTTTAATGATATGAATTGCTCTTTGTTGCAGGTCATCTACGGATGTACGGGTATTCTCCGTTCGTGGTTACCTCTTCAGAGAGTGGAGAACCGAGACCTGTTTACGGAGGTCTGTACACGGTTGGAGGCTACGGCGAGGGATACTTTTTCCCAACATGGGTGGCAGCATAGTCTACGGATAGATGCCCCACCTATTTCCTAGGCGTTATATGTTTCATCTTGATGTATATCTCGCCTAGTTTTTTGTTTTTATCTTTTTCGAACCTGAGACAATATAAACGGCTGTGTGCATCCTGGTTATGCAGAGGCTGGATGTAATTGCTTATAAAAGTAATGAAAACATCCTTTATCGAAAAAAAACAGACAAAAGCGCTGCTCCTAGTCTAGTCTTAGCTCTGAAGTCACTAGCCTCCAAGCTCATCGGTCGATCGACATCCCACAGAACTCGCCAGTCCAGTCCAAGTCAAGCAAGACTCCACCCAGAGTTAGCTTGCTGCCGATGCCAAAAACTTCGTTTGATTGGACGCTTCGCGCAAATTAGCAGTAAACTAATGAACGTTTGCCGGGATTGACTTGCTATCTTCTGAAAGCAACCGGCCATCCACCCACACGGTATCTCTGCTCAAGTGTCCAGCTACCGAAATAGACAGTCGGTCAACCCATCATCGGAAAATCATTTTATTCCCAGCGCAGAAAGTCAGCTTGATCATCGGAGTACCATGTTGATTGATTAACATGAAAGGTTTTTAAGTAAAAGAAGTGGTTCTAGCTAGTATCAAAAACAAGATGCACTGCATCCGACTTGAAGCTAGTGATCAGTTTCGATTTGTGAATCTGAAGAGAAACAAACTGTACAAATGCACTTGGCAAAAACAAATTGGAAAACTTCAAAGAAAATGAAAGGAATTCATGCCAAATAATGGCTTCCAGATTACCGATCGACGATTTCCATGTTTCAACTGTAGTATCCAAGGTGGTGTTACACAAGGAAAGAACATAAGATGGTACACCATGATAACACATCCGGTTTTCCCATAAATTAACTGGGCAAGTTTTGAGACGGCACAAGGCCACTGCACATAGAATTTGCCTCCATTTCATAAAAATTACATCAACGACACACAAGGCACAACGACACACAAGGCACATGTATATCTTTATTATGTCGTAAAACAAAATATAGTTAAGAGCCTTTGAAGAGATACAATGATACCTTGTTGCAGGGATCTGAAAACATTGATGATATTTGGTGCTACAAGCTGACCATACACCTGCAGGCCATTGCCAATCACTTCGGTGGACCATGCAACATTTCTTCTGGCGCAACACTCAAACAGCTTGCAAGGTCATCTTTATGGCATGTTTCTATTGCACAAATACATTTGTAAGGGATGGATGTGTCATGTCCAGAAGACATCATATACTTTAAATGCTGTGAATCCTAAACCTTTGAATTGTCAGTGTACCGACAAAATTGACTTCTGGCTAGAGAAGAAATCAAGCAGTCTCAGCTATTATTTACACAAAGCTGGTTGTGGCATGGGATCACATACTAGTCATGTCATCCTCAAGTGTAATGCTACACCTTCTGAACAAGATCAGCTAATGAAGAAGTGAGATCTTCTCTTGACTGGGATCTCCGGCTTTGAAGTGTTGTCTGACCTCTGCCAGGGTTCCGTGATCCACTAGAAAACTGCATCTGGCCTAAGCTCCCAACTGAATAGCTATGATATGAACCCAACGATTGCCTGGAAGACTCCATAAGCTGGACACTGCTGCCTCCTAGTCCATGACTCATGCTGAATGGATGGGGTTCTGACCCAGCCACAGTAGGGCTCAATGGTGTCTTTGTTCTTCCATCGGCTGTGCATAGAGGAAGGCAAAATAAGGGGAACGCAAAATTCTGGTATCTTTAAAAGATACATTGAAAAAAAGGGAGTGTAACAATCAAACAAAAACTGCCAGATTGTTTAACTTTACTGACAAAACAAATATCTTCATATTCGCCAACTACTGATGTGATGCTGCTGCTTCTTAAAAGCATCGTTAGAAGGTTAAATAGTGTGACAAATTTGACCTTCTAAATTAAGCAGGGTAATAATAACTCCAAGTCCTAACAGATGATATATAATGGTCAAAAGAAATGTGAGTATAACATTCTAGCATTGTAGTCTTTAGACGATACTTTTTAGACAAGAGGAAAAACCACGAGATGACAGCTCAATATATTTAAAGACATACCTGAATTAATGTGTCTCCATAAATGAAATCTGAAAGGTGATCCCATACCAAGTGCAGAACTACCTCCACTGCTCGGCCTAAAAAGTGGCAAATAGGATTTACGGAACGATCTTGGGAAGGAATTGCTAACGCACAATATGGCGCATATGACCAGCACGGCTGAAATTACAAACAATACTATAATAATATTTGGGTTTATCTCCCGGTGTAGTATCATGTATCCTTGAATATCCATCCGTGTAGACACTGCCTGTCCAGCCTCTAGCAAAGCAACGCCAAGAGTCCAAGTGATACTACCTGAGCCAATTATCACCTGGTTATCTTTGATCTGCAGTCCCTCTCTCAGGAGTGATGTAATATAAGGAGCCCTGAAGCAATACTGCTCTATAAAAGGCTGTGGTGGAACGCTACTCTTTGCAACATCCCATGGTTTTTCACAATATTCCTGCCCTCTTTTTAGAACATCAATGAGAGTAGCATCAGGAGTCAAATTGAAAAACCTGAAAACCACATAGAAACCAGACATGGCGTAAAACTGCCCATGTGGTTGGGGGAGGGTACTAGCAAGAGCACAAGGTTGAATGTTACAATCAACTACAGAACTTGTGTTCGACCACTCTGAAAGATTCACTGTTACTTTTGCAAGAGCACTACATTCGTCCCACTGAGGCGCCCCGACCAGTTCAACTGCTGTTCCCTGCTTCTCTTTTCCTGTCGTCTTCCCTGATACACTGGGACTCCCATCTTGTGTAAGTGGGTGGCAGTAGGAGCAGACATAATCTTCCTTGTATCCAGTTTGTAGACAAGGATGTTTGACCTGCACTTTGCCATTACCAGCTGTTCCTCCCCCATCTTCACCAGATGTGCCACAGATTTGTCAAATGCATCATTTAATCCATATCCGGAAAGAGAATAAGCACTAAGTTGATGATTGACAGAACCAATCCTCAGATGAATGCTTGTGTCATCCTGAACGGTCTTCTCAGTCTCAAATGTCACCTGTAACGATGATCCGCCTAAATCAAGAGAACCGTAAGTCATTTCAGAAGATGAGGTGCCAAGCACGTTCAAGTGGTGGTTAAGAGCTATCCATCCATAATAAGCTTCATCCATGCCACTGATGATCTTAACTCTGTCTCTGCTACAAGAAAATGATGAGTTCTTCAGAACATCCCAGGCATTATCCAGAAGCCACTCTGAATCTGCACTTGGTAGCTTGCGGACACCAGCTGTGGCATACAGAAAAACAGGTGTGTGCTTGTGTGCACGTCTAGGGATCTGCTGCTCAGCCATTCGAAGGAGAGGCTCTATTGCCTTCTTCATTCCAGCTTCATTGTGGACAAGCTTGCTCAATCCAGGCTCCGTTTCCATCCTTTGATAGGCGCGCCCAGTCAATTTACCCAATTTTTTCTTAGGAGCAGTCCCTAAAGGTTTCAAAGCAATAGGAAGCGTGTTCCCATCATTATGATTAATGGACCACTCGTAAACATACACCCTTGTACCAGTGCTGCCACAATCAAGAATCACATAGTATTCAGAGCTACCTTCCGAGAGGAAGACATGGAAATATCTCAAAGAAGCATATATGGAGCACACCAACAGGAACAGGGCAATAGCGCAGCCAACTGTTCTCATGCATTTCTTCCGATTTGTTGGTGACGACGGGGGTGTTCTCTCTTTTGAGAAGCTTGCTACAGGACCTTCCCTTTGAAGTGTGCGGACAGGAGGCTTTGCACGTCCTGAGCTCAGATCGCCACCGATGCTAGAGCCCCTCTCTAAAGCATCAATTCTGGAGAAGGTCGGCAAATCTTGGAGAGAAGAAGAAAGCCGCATAGCTGCTTCCTTTGTAGTTGAGGTGGAAATCAATTCAAGATGTCACTGACAAGGAGCAGTAAGGAGTGATGTCGGCAAACAGAAGCCTAAGTCATGAGTAGGCTGTAGGCAGCACATTTCCCGGTAGATTAGTCCAACAGCACCTTCTCGCGGCCTCTGCCTGCAATAAATTTCCCATTTTTAGAAATGTACTACCATGCCAACATCCAATAGACAAGACCAAGTTTTGAAGCACACCGACACGCTGGAATTTCAGAAATTGGTAAACAGTATTCTCCTACTCGGTACGGTGCAAAAAGAAGAGGATTTGCAGCTAAGATAATATGCCCTAATTACAGCTATATACTCTGGAATACATTGGATAAATATGAGTATTAGAAATCGCGCTATCAATGTCTCCAAACAACTCCCCATTCTACACTCCACCAAGTCACAACCTATGAACACACACAGCTATGCCATATATCTCACTCGCCCACATGCTACTCTGATCAACAGAAGCAAATCCAAGGCGCAGACTTTCCATGACTGCACTGATGATCACAACCACAAATCCACCAATCAATGCCGGGCTTAGCCCGGGGAGCATGGGGGTTCAGGTGAACCTCCAATTTGACCGAGAACAGACCTCTACAGGTACCATTAGCTCATGGAACCCTGTGTAGTCCTACGTGACAGGTCCAAGATCGATCTAAGGATCTGGCTGGACACGATCGTGACCGGAGGCAAAACGAACAGCGATGCAAAGCAGAGCTAGGGCTTTCCTTACCAGCGGCGGGAGTCGCGTCCGGACGGATCTTGTTCGCTCCGCGCCAGCCCAGCGCCGGCGGGGCGGGGCGGGATCGGGGGTTGGACTGGGGGGAGGGGGGCGGCGAATTTGGGGATCGAGACAGATAAAGAACGGAGAGGACGGCAATTGCCTGTAAGATCTGCGGCGGAAGCGGCGGGCCCCGGCCGGATCGGACGCGGCGGCGGCGGGGAGAGGGATGATCCGGGGAGGCGGGCGGCCGGCGGGCTGTGATTTGGTGGAGATAACACGGGGCGGCGGTGGAGGGCGGCGCGGCGGAGCCGACGCAGAGGCGGGGGGAGGGAGAGTGGCAGCGTGCGGGGCGGTGGCGGTGGCGCTAGCCGCGTGCGTGCGTGCGCGACGGCGCTGCGTCGGGGCGGAGTGAGCAGACGAAATGGGAACCCAGCGAGACGAGACGAGGCGACGTGTCCCGTAGGCTCGGTACCGGACCGGAGAGGAGGGCCCCTGGCCGACGATGTAGCGGATGAACGGACCAGGGAGCAGTCGACTAGCCGAGCCGAGGCGCACGAGCCTGATTGGGGACCCTGCCTGGGCGATTTACACAAAAATAACACAAAACTACAAAACTGAAAGAAAAGCACAGACTGACCCTCTGGCGAAACTATTTCACGGATCTAACCCTTTTGTGTGGCGCCCCTCTCAAGGGCGCCACACATGCCCATGTGGCGCCCCTAGCTACGGCGCCACACACCCATCCGACGTGGCCCGTCGACGCCGAGTCGGTGACCCCGATCCGACGTGGCGGCACGAGTGGCCCCGGGAAGGGCGCCACACATTGACTTAAGTTTGGGCGCCGCGCGCGCCCGGCCCGACCCTTCTTCTTTCTTTCTATTCTTCTCTTCCTCCTCCCCAACCGGTTCTCTCTCTCCTCCCTCTCCCCCACCAAATCCACCACCAAATCGTCGGATCCGTCCGGTGGAGATCGTTCCCCATCCATTTGTCAAGGTAATCTCCTTCAAATCTTCTCCATTCATCCACTAATTTCATAGATCGGGCTAGATTTGGACATGAACCCTAGACATGTTTTTTTTCTTTTGTGCACTCTATATTGTATTGTTTGTGTTGGAGATGGTAGCCCCATGTATGCATGTGTTTCAACCATAGATGTGTAGAAATCTACATAAGAAATTTCACATGTATGTGTATGAACTCTATGTATGTATGTGTATGTATATGTGTATGAACCCACATGTATGCCTAGTATTTGTGATGGAGTAACTCATATTTGTTAGTTGAATGGATCGTAATATGGTTCAAAAATGTAAACATGTAGGATGGCCGGTGTCGGTGGACGGGGAAGGGCGGCGCCGCGGTCCTGGCGCCCCGGGCCGGGGAAGGGCCGCCGCGGTGGAGCGACAAGGGCCCCACGATCACCGTCACCTGCATCCTCCTCGTCTTCGCATGACGAACGCCGCGCCGAGTTCCTCCTCCGCATCGACGACGACCCACTCGGCATCAAGCGGCTACGGGACAAGTTCGCCGAGTTCGTCGACGGCGTCGAGCCGGCGCACTTGCGGCCTACGGGAGGCTAGGCTGCAACTTCGCCGCTGGCCCGTGGAGGTCATGTTCGACGGGCGGGGCAAGATGTACCCGCACACGGGGTGGGACAAGTTCGCCCGTGACCTCCACCTCGAGCCCGGCTGCCCGCTCACCTTCCTGTACGAGGGGGACGGCGAGATGATCGTCAAGGTGTTCGACGACACCGCCTGCCGTGTGCACTACCCCCACACCGGCGAATCCGGCTCCGACACCGATAGTTAGAACGTCGAGTGTTGTCAACTCTATCTTCGTTGCTTCGTGTTGTTTGAATTCTATCTTAAATTGTATGAAACTATGTGCTACGATGTTAGGTATGATGATGTTATGTCGATGATGTGTGTACGAAATGGCTGTTGATATGATGTGTGTATGATATAGCTTTTGACATGATGGCAGTTTTGTTGGAATATGGTAGGATTTTCCATGGTTTTAACACATGTCAATGAGTGGCGCCCTTCCCACTGGCGCCACATTGCACAGTGTGGCGCCCGTGGCATCGGCGCCACACATGCATGTCTAATTGCACAAAACATACTGCAAGACAAATCGTCTGGGACTTAGCCGTTTTGGCGACCCTCTTTGTGTGGCGCCCGTGGCATCGGCGCCACACATGCTTCGTGGCGCCGTGGCACGCGGCGCCCACGAGAGGGTCGCCAAAACGGCTAAGTCCCAGACGATTTGTCTTACAGTATGTTTTGGGTCCAATAGGTCACATAAGTTGGCATGTGTGGCGCCGATGCCACGGGCGCCACACAAGCTTGTGTGGCGCCGATGGCACGGGCGCCACACAAAGAGGGTCGCCAAAACGGCTAAGGACTTATCGTCCGGAGCCCCTGGATGTTTTCGACCAAATAGCTCATATAAGTTGGCATGTGTGGCGCCGATGCCACGGGCGCCACACAAGCACTTGTGGCGCCGAGTGTGAAGGGCGCCACACATGGACTTGTGATAAAACCATGAAAAATCCTACCATATTCCAACGGTTTTGACAACAAGAACATTGCCACCGAATATGTACCATACATAGACACAGCATAATGGTTCAAATTACAAATAAGGTTCGACGACATCAAGGTTTCAATTACAATAAGGTTCAACGACACGAAGGTTCGAGAAGATCAAGGTTCAGACAACATAATGGTTCGACAACAAGAACATAGCCAAGGTTCACTGCGTCGCAAAGGCTCCCTCCCCCTTGCCTTCTTCTTCTTAGCTTCTTCGACCAATTCTTCCTTCTCCCTTAAGTCACGAGCCAAGCGAACGACCGAATCGAAGAAGTGGTGGCGCTCCTCCATCTTTTCAGCTTCCGCTTGAGCTCTCTCCTCCTTGATGCGTTCGGCCTCCCTAGCCACCTCCTCTAGGTGCATCCTATTGGCCCTCTCCCTCGCAATTTGCTCAAGTTGGCGGCTCCTCGGGAATTTTATCCGTGCCTCGCGGTCCCGTTCGGCCTTCGACTTGGCATTCCTCCTCTTGTGGAACAATATGTATTCCTCATACTTGTTTTTGCATACGGGCACTCTCCGCCATCTTCTTGTCTTCCTCCTCCTTCTTCTTCCTCTCTAGTGCTTCCTTCTCCTTCTTCCGCACCGTCCTTACCGCCTCCTCCCAAACGGACTCCTCCTTCTCATTGCCCTCCCATGCTTCCTTCCCCTTGGTGGGTTGAGTTGCCATACCTGTAAACCAAATTGAAAAACCAAAGTTAGTCATGGAATATGAAAATAGAAAGTACAATGCAAGTAGTAACTTCGAGACACATACGGATAAGGCCCTGCTAGGTATCGTAGCATACTAGCACCGCGACGGCCACCTCTACTAAGGCCTATGTGAATCCTTTGTTGCCTTGGAGCTTGTCGCCATTGTGGTTGATGCCTTGAGGCTTGTTGCCTTGGACCTTGTTGCGTAGGAGCTTGTTGCCGTTGGGCTTGTGTGCTTGGAGCTTGTTGACGCGTTTGGGTTGGAGGAGGTTGACGCGTTTGGGTTGGAGGAGGTTGACGCGTTTGGCTTGGAGGAGTTTGACGCGGTTGGCTTGGAGCTTGTTGGCTTGGAGCTTGTTGGCTTGGGGTTTGTTGGCTTGGAGGTTGATTTGAAGCTTGTTGGCTACTTGATGCTTGACTTGTGCTAGCATCATTGCCCTTTGATTTGTTGCCGGATGTGCACTTCCTTTTATTGTGGCCCTTACTATTGCGGGATCCACAATTAGTTGGCTCGCGAGCTTCTTGGAATAACCTGTTTCCGGAATGACCCCATCTATCCATATCTCCGTGATACCTCTTTGTCTTTCTTCTTCCACGTTTCACAACCTTCCATTCCGGATCCGGCCAAACTTGCACTCCATGATACTCCGGCCATTGTGATTGATCCAAGTAAGGACAAAACCTTGGAGCCCATGTCCTCTTTGTGGCTTCGATTGAGAACTCGGACTCCCGAACGGTGAGCGGGTTATTGTAGTCGACACGTCTAGTGCGTGCTGCTGTTAGCAAGTGGGAGCAAGCCAAATGAAGCAAAGAGGGCCTCCTACATGTGCATTCACATGTCTTTAGGGACACACGGAAAGCCCGGCCTCCGTGTTGGACACCACCTTGTGTGGTGCCTCCCGACTCATTCACTTGGTAAACCCAGTCAACATTGTCATAACATGTAGCCGTTTGGGAGTCGGCCTTCCTCGCCTCGAAAATCCATGAACTCTTGAACCTTCTTTGGGAACTCGGCATTCAAAGCAATTTCCTTCTCCGTTTCATCGGTGTAGTTACGGAAATAGACATTCAACTTCTCGAATGTGTATTGAATGATTGCCGTCACGGGCAATGCACGGACACCCTTCAAAACATTGTTGAAGCACTCGGCCATGTTGCTTGTCATTTGGCCATATCTCCTCCCATCCTCATCATAAGCTCTCGCCCACTTTGAGTTAAATACGAGGTGTCTATGAAGAAACTCTTGACCACCCGCGTTGAGGTCTTTGTGCTTCAGCAAGCCGTTGTATAGGTTTGCGAAGCGGCGCTCCGAATAAGCGAGGCAACAATCTTGAAGAAGGTCGGACAACTCTTTGCTCTTGCATGCCGGTAGAAGTTCGCACAAAAATGCCTCATGCACCATCGGTGATGCAAGGGAGCATGCCCGGGAATTGGAACCTCCACCGCATTGAGAATTCCTTGATGACGATCGGAGATGACACACACTTCCTTTGAGGGTGGTATGACCCTCGTCCTCAATATATGGAAAAACCATTGCCAATTATCATTGTTCTCAATCTCTACCAATGCAAAAGCCAATGGTACTAAACGGTTGCTTGCATCACTTGCTATTGCCACCAATAGTGTGCCCTTGTATTGACCGGTCAAGAAGGTACCATCCACGGCTATGACGGGCCTACAATGTTCGAATGCCCTCGTGCATTGCTGGAATGACCAAAATGCACGGTGAAATACCCTCATGCTGTGTTTGGATGCACAGAATTTGGCCGTGGAATTGAATTGGACTAAAATTCCAAATCTAAGATGGAAAGGAAATTGTCCCCATTTCAATTCTGTTGTTTGGGTGTACATGATATTTGTTGTTGGAATCACAAATTGGCACCAATTCTAATTTCTTGTTTGGATGCGCAATCGTGGAATCGAATTGGAGAGAGGCGAGGGAGGGCAGGAAGAGGCCTACTGTCGTCGTCCCCCACCGCCGCCGTTCCCCTATCGCCCACCGCCGTCGTTCCCCTATCGTCGCCGTTACCCTACCGGCCAGGGAGAGGGCATCGCCCGCCACCGTTCCCCTCCAGCCGCCGTTACCCTACCGGCCAGGGAGAGGCCACCGCCCGCCGCCCCACCCCTACTGGCCAGGGAGAGGCCACCGCCCGCCATCCTGCCGTTCCCCTCCCTGCCGCCGCAGTTCTAGGGTTAGGGGGTCCCTGAGGACGACCGGAGCCGGAGATGAGGGCGCAGATGGGGAGAGGAGGGCGCAGATGTGGAGAGGAGGGCGCAGATTGGGTGGCTTACCGGAGCCAGAGACGCCGCCGCCGCCGGGAACGCCCGCATCGCTAGCCGGCGGAGGAAGCCGAACTCCCATCGCCCTCGCATCCTGGGTGTGTCGAGCGTAGACGAAGGGGTATGCGGGAGTTGCGATTCCACGCCTTTCCGAGGCCTGGAGCTCGGAAAGTTTCCAAGTGAACCGGTACGCGCGCGGGTGCGGCTCGGAATTTGCCCAAAGTTTCCAGGCCTCAATTCTAAGGCAATCCAAACAGTCGAATTGGGCCAATTGGCTCCAAATTCATATTCCATGGCCAAATTCTGTGCATCCAAACACAGCATCACTCTTTTACCATCATACAATGTCATTTTGGTTGCGGAAGGCTCGACCACATGCACCATGCCCGGGTTAGTTGCGGCCATCGCTAACAACAACCTAGGGATACGGTTGTATGCTTCCTCCCAATCACCGTACAACATCTTGAATGCGGCTTGTTTGGCCTTCCATGCCTTCTCGTACTTGACGTCGTAGGCAAACCGGGATTTGACCGTATCTTGCACGGACCTAATGCTCATGATAGGAAGTGATGATATCTCCGCCGAGAGCTTGTATGCAATGAACTCGGATGTGAGTTGACGGTGGTCGGCTGTGCATCCTTGCCATCAAGCTTCGGTCCCCGGCACATGTGAGTGGCTACACAACTTGTTATGTGCCAAGAGGGCCCTTTTTGAAAGGTCGTGCACGGACAACCCATGGGCACCTTTTATCCACACATTTTAGCGTGTACCGCTTCTTCAAGTCCGAGTGAACAACGATGTAAGGGCGATGATGCTTAATGGAGAACTCCTTCAACCATATCTTCAATTCCAAGAATGTATCAAACGTTAGCCCTTTAGAGATCATAGCCGTCCTACCATCCACATCTCTCTTGGATAGTGGCCTAGCTCCAAGAAGTAAACTTTTGCCACCATCAACCACGGCTCCATCCGCAAGACTAACATCACGGAACAATGGTACCCGGATATCCCGTCCGGTTACCTTCTTGAAGATCTCGGCTCTTTCGGCTTCCTTAGCCGTGAAGCCATCCTCGTCAACCTCCTCTTCGGGTCCATCATCATCCGAGTCCGACGCATAGCATCGGGAATAAGGAATGGAGTGGTCCATCTCCTCTTGCGTCCAATATTTATCCAAATCACCCACATTGTTGCCATTCATCTCGAAACAATCATCACCATCTTCGTGCTCATCATACTCATTATCCAACGGAGGTTGTTGGGCAATGGGAGATTGAACAATGGGAGATTGAGTGGCCTCTTCTTGGCCCATGGGTGGAGGAGTCCTCTCTCGAACGGGGGAGGAGGGCCGGTTAAGGTCAAGCTCGATACGAGCCTCAACCGTCTTGGTTGCAAACAACTCCAAAGCCTTATCTTGTGACCCGGCCACCGTCTCCTTGTAAATGGACCAACGTTGCTCGGAGTTGATACGAATTATCTTCCAACGGGTGTGCATTCCAAACCCCACATTATGCCTTCCCTCTAGCTCAATACCATCATTTGGCTCATTCCAATTCAACTCAACCCTAACTTGTGCTACCACCTCCGCAAAGCTAGGGCTAACGTCAAACACCAAGTCAACCTCTTCCGGGTCCGGCTCTATGTTTCCCTTCAAGTAAGCATCCTTGTCCACATGATGAACATGAACAATTCTTTCCATCCCCCTAGCATAATGGGAACAACACATACACACATGTGTTCATTAGATACCATAATCAACATAATCTACCCATACAAACTAGCACACTACCATTTCTTCTACTTCAACAACCCTAACATCCAACCAAATCCATCTCCACCCTCAAATCAACCAAATCCACATCTAGGGTTTCACATATAGATTGGAGCAAATACACAAAATCAATGGATGAAAAGAGGGGAAACGGAGGAGATTACCTCAAGCAACGAGTTGGGAACAATCTCCACGGACGGATCCGACGATTTGGTGGTTGATTTGGTGGGGGGGAGAGAGGGGAGAGAGAAAACCGGGCGCCTTTGGAGGAGAGAAGAGGAACGAGAGGAAGAAAGAAAGACTCGTGTCGGGGCTGGGCGCGCGCGCGCCCAAACTTAAGTCAATGTGTGGCGCCCTTCCCGGGGCGCCACACTTTCAAAGTGTGGCGCCGGCCGGAGCGGCGCCACTCGTGCCTGCCACGTCGGATCGGGGTCACCGGCTCGGCGTCGACGGGCCACGTCGGATGGGTGTGTGGCGCCGAGCCGGGGCGCCACATGGGCATGTGTGGCGCCCTTGAGAGGGGCGCCACACAAAAGGGTTAGTTCCGTGAAATAGTTTCGCCAGAGGGTCAGTCTGTGCTTTTCTTTCAGTTTTGGGTTATTTTTGTGTAAATCGCCCCCTGCCTGCCATACAGGGCTCGAATCCCAGTCCATCGGCCGACAAACCAACGTGGCCCATCTGTAAATTATGGCCTTTCTTCAGAAAAAAAACATATGGAAAGTATGTCCCACATTCTTGGCTCTCCTTGGAAAACGAACACCGGAAATTGACCTTATGAACACAAAAAAAATTACTTGCCAAAAATACTATAGACATGATGTTGATGTCACAACGAGTTGGGTGCAGACCTGTAACATTTTTTTCTGCATTATTACATAATAATAATGCCGACAATCCAACCAGTGTTGCATTTTGCCTTGGCCAATCATAACACGGATGCAAGGTACTAAATGGAAGACGGGGATGATATTGTATGCTTTAGAAACTCGCCCAGCCATGGTATTGACGGTATTGTGGTGTTCGTCTTTGCTAGGTTGGTAAAACTATCATTGTCTTGAAGATCAGACGGGTCGCCCCTTGATATGGGAGCAGGAAGAGCGATGTGTGAGCATGAAGGTGTGAGAGACTGAAGAAGGATAGAGGATGCTTCGGGATAGAGTATGCTTTGGATAGAGGATGCTTCGGTTGGCGCGGACTGTGAACTCGACAACAAAAAACACTAACATCCCTTTCTCAAGCATTGACAATCTATAAATTGACAGTGGTGAACGAGCAAGCATGTCGTCAAGGTGGATGAGGAAGATGAGGTGGTGGTTTGACAAAGAAGCGTCGGAGCAACAAGAGATGCAGGAGGATGAGGAAGTGGCAACAAAGATTAGGCTACCAGTAGGTGCCCAATCACTTTCCTTTCATCTATATCCATGTGCTTGCAAAATACATACTAGTCTTGGAGCTCTTGTATCCTCCCCAACCAAGTGGGTATGTGATTTCTAGATCCACTCCCCATTACAACTATCTTCAACGGTGGCATGACACCGGCTAGATCGACATAGTGGCTTATCATTGGTTTGTATTTGTGGTTGGCATGTTTTTTTTTGTGATGTTCACCGTGTGACATAGGCATCCCCAATGGGCCTGCCGAAGATGGTATCCGAGGTTTACTGAAAGCTCATGACTCGAAGAATACGAAGCCCGGAAGCCCAATTAACTGTCGATATGGAAAGATAGAAGGAATAAAGAGATCTGTAACTTTACGGGTCGAACTCAAAGAGTCTCCCGGAATCTGTAACTTGTGTAATACGAAACCCTCGGCTCCGCCTCCTATATAAGGGGGAGTCGAGGAACGAAGAAAGGATCGATTCCATTGTCAACACAACCCTAGTTTTCTAGCAGTCGAGTACTTTTTCGACTGAAACCCTCGAGATCTACTTGCCCTCTACTTCCACGAAAACCCTAGTCTACAATCCGTAGGCATTGACAAGTCGATACCTTGTCACCGTGCCCAATGCTAAAATGGGAGTGAGCGTATTTTTCAAATAGCCTTTGTTTGGATTTCTAATCAGGTTTCATTGTAGTAGAGTAACCTTCTCATGTTTACTGCAATTTTGGGAAAACATACAATGTGACGAGGCTCCATGAAGATGGCTACTAAAGTGTGACTTGAGACAAACCACACAACCCAAAGAGCGTTGAAAGTTATGTTGTAACGGTGTGATTGAAGTTTGGAATCCATGTGTGATGATCTTAGCTGAATGTTTCTTAAAAGTCGGTAAGACGATTGAGGTGCATTTTCATCATTGTTCGGGGAAATGCTAATCAAGTGGCGCAAGAATTAACGAAATTTTCTTATAGCTCAAAGGATACCCATGTGTGGGATGGTGATCCTCTGGATTTTATTTCACCTCATGTAATTTGTGATATAACATTGTTATTAGTTAAATAAAAGTATATTCCTTAAAAAGGCATTGTAAGTTGGTAACAAAATGATGGAGATCCATTTTTATTTTTCTGTTAAAAAATATAGGGTAGCAATCCTTTGAAAAGGCTACATTTTGGGCTTGTTTCGACTTTATGTATTAGCTGAGGGTAGAGACAAAAAAAATCCAGTGGGTCCCCTACCACGGTCCCACCGTCCAGGGAACGGCCACGAAATCAGATCCATCACGCCCGCACGAATCTCAGCAACGCAAACCCTAAACGCCCACCGCTATAAATTTCCCCTCTTCTCCCCTCCTCACTCTTCTCGCAGCCGCCGCCGTCGTCGTCTTCGAAGCCCCTGCCACCGGAGATCTCCCGACCTCTCCGAGCGCCGACCAACCGGAGATCTCCCGGTCCCTCCCTCCGCCATCATGGGGTGCGTGCTAACATCCCTTCTCCTCCTTCATTGTAGTGTGTTTCATGCGCACCTTTTCCTTCCTCGCCGATGATCTATCAGTCCTGACCACCCCCTATCCTGGAGATGTTTCTTTGCTCCGCTTCCCAATTATTGCTTCCAGTGTTTACGCCGTGTAGATATGTGCCTGTGTGATCGAATCTCTTGTGCTTTGGTGTTCGAATAGCATAAGCGAATTAGTGCCATATGATTTAGGCTGGTTTATGCTACGGTTTAGAGCGTGAGATCTGCGTTACGATGCGTGGAAAACTGAGCTTAATGACGGTCCAGTGCTGATCAGATACAACGTCAGTCCTAAACATATTCATAAGCGATATAAATCCGTTGCCACTGTGTAATCTGAATCCTAAGTCCAAATGATTGGGCCCTGGAAGTTATGCATGGTAGCATACAATACAAATCCCTTCTTAATTAATGGCCTCTTGCTTGGTCTCTTTGTCTTGGTACCGATAGTTTGTGTAGTTTTTTTTTATGATGCTCTGAAAGTTTACGGTGTCTAGATTATGTCCACCTCCTTAGTCGTTGTGATTGCTGTGTATAATTTATGTGCTCACTAGTTGGATTAGAATTCAATGTGAAATGGTCGGACCATATTAACAGTATGCACTATGCGACACTTCGGTTCAGTAACATGTTTTTATTCTGTAATTTTTCTTTGGGATATGTACCATGTGTAGTTGATTACAACAAATAGCCAATAGTCCAACTTAGCAATGTCATGAACAGTCCTATTGATGCATCTCTTGTAACTGTGTTATGACTTCAATGCTACTTGTCATGTTAGAACTAAAAGTGTTGCATCAATGATCTAACAGCTGAGCTTTGTTAAACTAATGGAAACATGATTTAATTCTCATCGCAGTAAGACACGTGGTATGGGAGCTGGGCGCAAGCTCAAGACCCACCGCAGGAACCAGAGGTGGGCTGACAAGGCATACAAGAAGAGCCACTTGGGCAATGAGTGGAAGAAACCCTTCGCTGGATCATCTCATGCCAAGGGCATCGTTTTGGAGAAGATGTATGTTGAAGAGCAGATTCATGTTCCCTTGTTTTCATCTCTAGTTCTGCATTCTTGCTAATGTGCAATTGCTCCATTTCAGTGGTATTGAGGCCAAGCAGCCTAACTCTGCCATCCGTAAGTGTGCTCGTGTTCAGTTGGTGAAGAACGGGAAGAAGATTGCTGCCTTTGTGCCCAATGATGGTTGCCTGAACTACATCGAGGAAAACGTACATGTTCCTCACCCATAGCTTAGTTATGTCGAATTGTCCTAGTATATGTAACTGACCTAGCCTATTGTTTTTCATGGCTTGCTTCAGGATGAGGTGCTGATTGCTGGATTTGGTCGTAAGGGACATGCCGTGGGAGATATTCCCGGTGTCAGGTTCAAGGTTGTCAAGGTATCTGGTGTGTCGCTGCTTGCACTCTTCAAGGAGAAGAAGGAGAAGCCTAGGTCTTAGATTGCTCTTTTGATAGGCAAGGAAAGAATGGACTGTTAAGGTTTGGGATGTTTGAGGAGGAAAGTTGCCTGCTATGTTTACTGTGTCCTATATAACCTGAAGTTGTATTAGCTTGAATTGTTCCTTCTCAGCTGTCGCTTTTGTTAACAGTTGCTATTAAGAGTTTTGTTTCTGTGATTTGGATATATTAATGCCCTGTTACTCTGCTGGCTATATGATTCTCTCTCACCTGTGCTATGTTCGTATCATGTGGTAGT
This sequence comes from Lolium rigidum, assembly GCF_022539505.1. Classification (NCBI taxonomy): domain Eukaryota; kingdom Viridiplantae; phylum Streptophyta; class Magnoliopsida; order Poales; family Poaceae; genus Lolium; species Lolium rigidum. The sequence goes on from NC_061511.1 coordinate 262,272,849, forward strand.
TCGTATCATGTGTAAGCCCATCATGAATTGTTTTTAGTTTGATTCAAGTAAGATTGTGTTCATTGAATCACTATAGGCACATGTTCTTATCTGTGAAATTATCACCAGTGCTGTGATCATTGTCATGCTTTTTATATGTGCATGGAAGTGTTAACCGAATTGCGAATTATACAAGCTGGATGATATAAGGTGACATATCGATCAGAAATATATTTCAGCTTTTGCCATTATATTGTGGACAATGACCCTCACGACAATATAGAATGAGCCTCCTCACAAAAATATAACTGACAAAAATCATTCAGCTTTTGCAATCATATTGTGGGCAAAACCCTCCTGAAAATATAGAATGGGCACAACAAACAATTCTTGATGGCAAAAGCCTAAAGCACAATCGTAGGACAACTCAATAATCATCAGTGCAAAGTCGACCACAATGAGCAGAATTCGAGTTCAGATATATACAAATACTAATGAGCAGAATTCGAGTTCAGATATATACAAATACTTCGTTTCTGTTGTACAAAGTATCATGATCATCATGCCTGGAAAACAGAGGATCCTTAAGAGTGACAATAACTCAATAAGGGAACCGGGATGTTCAGCTAACATGCTGGAACCTCAAAGCGTGGTCTTTATATCCGAACGAAGGGAGTAGCAGTTGTGTACGCACATTAAACTTAGAGGCTGTTACATGACTATAATGTACATAAAGGTCTACGAACTGCAGAACGTATCCCCCTCCATATCTGTCAGAAAGAAAGTAAGCATGAAGCGACAACAAAAGAAGAGGACAAAGCGTTGAAGATTGATTCAAAATTAATGTCAATCAACCAGGCATTAACACGTGGATACGTATAAAATACAGGATAATATGAAACACCAAATTCCCTATGTTTTCAGCAGGGTGCAAGAAAACTCACCATCTTGACCTTGTCGGCTGGGTCCGTGAATATGATGAGGTACGTAGCTGTTGATAAATAAAGCAAGTAAGGCTCATCGTGAGTCTACTAGTCATAATCCAGAATCAGCATGATACTCATCTAATGTACCTCTGTCCACAAAAGGATGTCGCAAGTTTATCTAAATTTGAATGTATATATAGACACTCTTTATTATTTAGATACATGTGAATTTAGACAAATCTTCGACATCCTTTTATGTATGGAGGGACTGACACGAACAGAAACATCAGAACTTGCTGTCAAGCAGTTCTATGAAACAATACCTGGTACTTTCCAAGTCCTTTGTATGTAAGAAAACCGGCACTGTTCAGCCTTTCCACAATATCATCTAAATCTGGAACTTGCAAGTTGATTTTATCTGCTAAGCTCTGTATCTCCTGCAAAAGGAAAATTATAGAACATTAGAGGAACCCCAAGAATATGCTCCTATTTACTGGACAGACCACATCACAAAGGAACCAAAATGCACAAAAAGCAAGACAAAATTCTTCATCATTGCAGGATTAGAAGGTTTGCTTGTTTCAGTTTTAAAAAAGTTGATTTGCTGGTTTGACTTTGTACTCCCTCCGTTCCTTCTTATAAGGTGTATTAGTTTTCTAAAAGGTCAAATAGCACTAACTTTGACCAAGTTTTTACATCGTCTACAATAGTAAAATAAATGAAATATACAGCATCTTTTACTTTTTGGATGGTCGGCGGCGCCATAAACTCGATAACCAGCACCACAGAGTCAAGAAATTCAACTAAATAGAATCCTAAAACAATCTTATAACACTTCATGATGAATATAATGATACTGATTTGGTGTTATAGGTTGCTAGTCTTTTCTAGAAACTTGGCCAAAGTTAGTGTAGTTTAACTTTTCAGAAAACTAATACTCCTTATAAGAAGGAATGGAGGGAGTATAATGTAATAACTAGCAGACCAAGAGCTTTTCAGCAAAACTATTTTAGACACATAGTTTCTTACAGCTCTTGAAAAGCAATCTTTTTGCTGCAACTCTGATTGCTTGTTTAAGGCATTCAGGAGTCTCCTTAACTCCTTTTGTTGGCTCATCCCACCACTCCGAGTAAAGTCCACAAAACCATGCTCATCAACATATTTGTCATATAGGGACTCTCTCATGATGGCGATAACATCCTGCGACATAAAAAAGTGCACAAGGTTAAGACCACAATACCCCCATTTTTTAGATAAAAATGGTGTACCTCTTTATGTCATCTAACTGTTGTTCAACTGTCTATTTGCCAAACTACACTCTGGCATAGGCCTTAGGCATGCAAGCACCGTACAATGACATTTTCAGATTCAAAGTAAAGCAGCAAACAGACAGAAAAATTAAATCTGCGACATCGACATGATATGGAGGTTAAAGAACATAATTCATCATGCTTTTAAGTTTGATTCAGCAATTTTCTGAGGATGAAAAGTAAGCAAGAGAAAGAACTCAGCCTTTCCCAGCAACTATGGACAAGAACCTAAGCCGACAGAAAATTCACGCAATTTATTTACAAACTATGAAGAAATCGAAGCTGGCAGTGCAAGGGGGAGGACTAAGTATTCAACTTATTTTACCTTGGCATCTTGTTTAGTCACTTCTTCTCTTAGATCCACCCGAGCACGAGCTTCTGCTAACCTTACAAGGCTTTCCAATTGTCTGGCTGTGATGGGTGTGCCATCAGCAGAAGTACTGCGGTCTCTCAAATACAAGTAAAACTCTTGCAGAGTATCACCTGCTGGCTTTGACATGCTTAAAAAGAGGGAGCGAAAGTACAAAATGAGAACTCGTCATTATATTACATATATGGGATTAGTAAGTGAGAAGGAGCTGACACAATACCGAGGGGTAACGTAGTTTCTTGCATAAGATATATACTTGCGAAGAAGTGGTCCAGGTAACGGAACAAAATCCCTATCTTTCTCCGGATGTAGTCTCAGCTTTGAAGCTAATGATTTCTCACCAATTTCGGCACCCATAGTGTCACTACATTGAGACACTGAGAAAAATTGCAAATCAGCAACGATGGATAAGGTTTCAGTTGTACACAAAGGAACTAAGAGCATTACGCTCTAGCTACCTGTTCTTAACCTCTTGTTGGATGTGCAACGATCTCTATCATTGGTATGGAGCTGCATGTAGAAAATAATGGCTTTATCTTAGTTTTTCAGTTAGATTATAGCCCTAAAACATATATCATTTTATTACAAACTGTAGATCCATCGCTTTATGCGAGGATGTTTCTCATCAGTACAATATATGCTTGAGATGTGAATACAATAACAAGAATAACAACATCAAAGCCTTTTTCCTAAGCAAGTTGGGGTAGGCTAGATATGAAATCCAACAGAAACAAAATGAAACCAAGACAAGGAGAGAGAAAAAGGAACAAGTAAACTAAGATTGCAACACATGGATCACTGATTTCCATGTGGTCCTATCAAGAGCCAAATCTACTCTCGGATCACCTGGCATGAGGTACTGTCCTGGATTCGCTCGCCGGTGGCCATTCTGGCTGATGGGGTTTTGTTCGTTGATTGGTGAGATACAACCGTCCGAGCTTCCCCAAAGGCGGCCCGTAAGGGCATCTCCTCGGCAATCATGCTCACGGCTTGGTGGCTATGGAAGCGGCGCAACACTATCATCTTCGATGGCGCGCGACCCGACCTTCACGGCTTGCTCGACACGATAAAGGCAGAGGCCAAACCGTGGGCGACAGCGGGGGCTTCGGGGCTTGCGGCACTGCTCCCCACATGCTCCCCACAGTGTAGTGTGTAGTGTGTCGCGTTGTACTCGGGTGTGGCCTCTCTAGGCTTGTATCAAACTTTCTCTATCAATGCATCGAAACACAAGCTTTTGCGTTTTCTCGAAAAAAAAAGAGCAAAATCTTTAGGGACATCCCAGTCTCTCAAGTCTCCATTTAGCGCCTCCGCCCATGTCAACTTTGATCGTCCTCTCCCTTCCTTATATTTTCACTACTCCTTAGAATTCCACTATTAACTTGTGCTTCTGGAGGCCTCCGTTGGATATGACCAAACCACCTTAGTCGGTGTTGGACTAACTTCACGTCGACCTCTAGACTATATATTCTTGAGATGTGAATAAAGAAAATAATAGCAGAAACTTACCGCCATTATATGGTCTGATAATCTCTTATCTAGAAACTCGTCTGGCTTGTCAAGCAAAATGAAAACCAAGTCAAACCGAGAGAGAAGGGCGGCATTCATCTTTAAATTCTCATTCACTGTTTTCCCTCGGCTGCAGAAATAGTACATTAAAAAGTTGGAAATAAACCAGAAATTTAATATCTATTACCTCTCACTGACAAGCAAGATGAAGAAACAACGCCAGAATAACTAGAAAATTGTATTTACTTGCAGCTCTATCTGCTCCAGGTGCAGTATAGGACCACGATTGTAATCAAAACAACCATACTGTAGTAATTGCACACCAGGTACAGATAAACACCCAGACCAGCAGTACAGGTAATCAGTATCAATTGAAAAAGAAAGATGAAATGGAGACAACATATCCAGAACAACAAACATTATACGGTAACTAGGGTTAGAAAATTCTAGTATTAGAGAAGGATGGAAAAAAAATTAACCCACTCGTAATGACCACCAACAGGATTAGCAGCTGCCAGCACAGAGGTGCGGGCAGATAAACTTGCGACAAGGCCAGCCTTTGCTACAGATACACATTGCTGCTCCATGGCTTCCAGTAAGGACTGGGAACACAAATTCAATTCGAAACATGACAAGATGAGTTTGGAAAGTTTACCACTGCTGAGCATTTCATTGAGAAGCTTCTATCAGGTGAAAAATAAAAACAATACCTGATACTCTGCTGACATTTTGTCAAACTCATCAATGCAGCATAGTCCACGGTCAGCAAGTACCATGGCCCCTGTAAAACCAAGAGCTTTGCGTTATTGGATCCCATCACAAATTTTAAGACTTAAAGCAACATCAGGTCATGTAACAGTAGAACCAAATATATGACAAAAGATGACCAAATTAGGTGACTTTCTGACAAGATTATACAGTAAGACACTAGCAGTCTACTAAGGAACAAATAAATCTTCCATGCATACCAGCCTCAAATGCATAATCACTTGTCATTGAATCTTTAACCACTGCAACAGTTAGACCAGCATTCGTTGTTGTATTCCCGCATACATATATTCCCCGCGGGGAAACAGATGCTGCAGCTTTTAGTAATTGGCTCTTGCCTAATCCTGGATCACCTGCAATGACATTAAGCAAGAGCATAATGGCATCCTGGACAGTACTAAGCAAATCCTCCATGGATCAAGATTGGTAAGCTATAAGCTATAAGGATTACCAACTATGATAACATGTATGTCTCCTCTGATTGGGACTTTGTTCTGATCCATTGAATGCTTCTGCACAGCACCAAAAAGAGCGAGAGTGATACCAGCTGAAATTTGGAAACATTAATTTAGTCATGTCCGGTATAATGCAACGAAGAAACAAAACGGATCAGAAGCGGTGGCATCCAAGCAAACACTAATGTACTGAAATGAGCACTTCTATGATATCCAGTGTTCTAAAAGTGGACACACACCTAGGCGCTAGGTACCCCCTTGCCACCACGATTTGAGTCAGCATGCGGCAGCAAGGCAGTCAATTACTAATGAAGGTGCAAGTACATAATATAGATTGGTCACCATGAATAACTGAAGACGGACGAACATGCATTCTGGATGTTTGCTCTCGTAAAAAATAAAGTATGTCATAAGTAAAACATCTGATAATGTAATATGTTGGAGTTCCAAAATACAGTTTGCACTGTTCACCAACAGGATTAGCAGCTGCCAGCACAGACGTTTAAGAACACTGCTCTTGAGAAAAGACATATCCCCTTATTTAACTGCAACTACTGATAGCTTGGTCAGTCCCTCCACTGAATCACCTACTCCCTCCGTCCATAAATAGATGTCAAAGATTTGTCTAAATTCGGATGTATCTATACACTAAATTGTGGCTAGATACATTCAAATTTAGATAAACTTTTGGCATCTATTTATGGACAGAGGTAGTACTTTTTTTCAGTGCACTTCCCATGGAATAATCATTCACACATATATCGTTATATATGTCCAGAACTAGTGAAGCAAAAAGTATTTACAAATGTTTGGACAGTTCAGAGCAAACTAAAATGCAAATATTTAACCACATTAAATAGCCAGCAGAAATGACGTTTAATCAAATTGCTGCATGAAAATACCATATTAGGGAAAATATAATACCTTTTACAAGTTCATGTCCATAGATGGAGGGGCAAAAGGAATGAAGTATTTGACGAAATAAATCAGGACCATGCTCATTATTATATTCGTAAATGAATTCAAGATCTTTATCAGTAAAGCTTTCAAAACTGAAAGATCCACTAGGCGGAATATCAGTAGAGCTTGCAGCTGAATTTTCTGAAACAGCATGACCCTTCGAGTTCCTTACTGAGATTGCTTCCAAGTACAAGTAGTATAAACCCTGATTTTTGCTTTTGGCCTTCCCTGAAGATATTAAACAAAAAATCTTCAAAATAACTTCAGAAAATGTACATCTACCAATACTAAAAAAAGAATGTTTTGACCAAAAAAAGCTCCAGCATCAGCCTAACATGAGCTTCCGTGATTGCATTTGTATGGTAGAAGCAGAAAGCAGTACACAAGAGATAAGGGTATGATCATGGAGTCGGTTGTGGGGCGCATAACCACCAGACGAGCAGCAACTGAACCCATATCAGCTGGGCCTAGAATCCAGTCCAGTTGTCCCGACTGCAGATGCTGCAGCCCCTGCAACAACCAAACCTAGTCCTAGTTGTCTATGAGACTATGACAAGGACTCTGCCATAGTATAGTCGATATACAGACCATCTAAATTAAATATGAGTTGTAGTTGGCTAGGATTATTAGATATAAAGTAATACCCTAATAGAGATATATGCACATAAGCAATTTTCTTCTATCTCTCACTCTTTGCATCTCCCATGCAATGCATTGCACCTACCAGCTATAATCTGCCCCAACCCGTGATAGTGCTGAGGAGTCATGGGTATCGGTCTTGTCTTCCCCTCGCCCACAAGTAATGGCTGAGGCAAGATCGTGACAGTGGATGTGCGGCGCTGCCTCTCACAGCACGGATTCCCTCCTGTCATGTCCCTCCTGGGCACGCTTCAATGCTGATTTGTGTCCCTCCTGGACATGATCTGTTGCTGTGCCACCTGCCTGCTGTGTGTGGCGTGCATGGGATTTGTTCGTGGGTTGTGCATGACAGACAAGAGTATCACAACTATTGTCTGTGACAAAGCCATGGCAGCCACGCATAGTAACATCTTAGCTCTGAGCATTGTTCTATAAGAAAAATATTGAGTCTTACATTCAACAAAATCATATAAAGCAACAATATGTCAATATCTAACAAAGAGCGAGTGTAATGGAAAGGTAAACATAGAATGGATAGTGGTTTTAGGGATACCAAACATAGAAGGAGATAGGGTTTTCCCTAGGAGTAACATGGTACTTGATAATGCTTCTGCTGAACTACTTATACCTACTAGTCTGTAAGGCACAAGAACTAGATACTAGGCAATCAATCCAAATTACTGAACAAACATAACAAAAGACTGGCAACATATGTGCTCAGGCAATTTGGGGCATCTGCAGATTAGCACTTTTTATTTTTCGAAAAGTGGACTCAGGCTTTGAAGCAGTGTCAAATAGAGTATCCAAACAACATACTAGTTTTTTCCAAATTGTACCTCCTCCAACATCCATATAGTTGTTCAGCACTTTGACATTTCCAGTTACTGTTACAACCTCACCGGGGATGCAACAATCTACAAGATCTTCTGCAAGCTCACATTCTATAGTCCGTGGCACTCGGCCTTCTTCACGGTTTTCAGCACTAGCAAGCTCCTGTATCCTGGATTGTACAAAATAAAAGCAGAACTTAGTGCTATAACTAGTAGAGAATGACGGAGCTGGTCTATTTATAACTTGCCTTATTTTCTGAAAATCTATCAACTTGGCAGTAGATCTCAATGGAGTGAAGGTTCTGCCCTTGCAACCCTGAATTATGCAGGATGCTGGAGGTGAAAATTTCCCATCAGAGAACACACGGCTGATGGTTGTAGCACACTTCATGCATTTGAAATCCAGCTGCATAACTAGAGGCTTCACAGTACTGACTTTTACAACAGTACCACGCACTGTCACCAGTTTCTCTGTGAGGTAAATCTACAAGTCAGTACTTCATTTAGATGCACAACATACGAAACACAAGGATAAAGACAGAATTTCTTACTAATATAGGCCGCTTTCAAATTCTTCAAAGCAATTATTGTCTCGGTGTGGTTATAAAGCCTGATATTGACCTTTTCTATATCGTTCAGCCTGCCTGACCACTTATACTGAAGAAAACACCAAGGGCCAAAGTGCAGTGAGTGAAAAAAAAGAAACATGACTAATAGGAGTAACACTAGTAAATTTGGCATGAAAAGAATCATCAACCAGATGAACTGCTGCTCCCATGCAAAGCAAGGCTTCTTTAGGATTTTCCTTGAGAGCATTTAAGAGATCGGTGTCGTCGCACAAGTTCTTAAGCTGCTGGAAATCAATCGGAAGGAAGGAGATATCACCATCAGCTTCAACCTGTGAATGTAGCCATAAGTTACAGCCACATGAATGAAAGCAGGGTAAATTTGTTCACTTGTTGAAACCGGAAAAATCCTTCCATGTATAAGTGCGCTCATTGTGTGAAGATAAAAACACACTATGAAGACATGCATTCAAACATGCTCCATATGATAAGTAACTTGTTGCAAACTTATTCATAAAATTACGAGCTCCAAATCATTCCCCTTTTCAAAGAAGAGATTATTCCCTTCCACTCATTACTCATCTACCAGGAACCACAGCACATTGGGACCTTAGTATTGAAGACTGTGCACCCCAGTTCTGCCCCAGATTTAGAGCTCAATTCAATCAGGTAAGCAAACTCCCAGCCAAAATCTAATTAGCACACATGTATCATTCTAACCTAACAATAAGGAGCCAAGTCAACCACCACACATTCTACTAAGGCACACGACCAAATAGATAGCATTGGACAGATTAGGAGCTAAGAGTTTTGGAACGAAGACCCTGCAAGCATTTTAAATCAGTTCCAATGTCAGCTGCCACTCCCGGAACATGTTCAGCTAACGACGGATGGGTCAATCCGGTAAAACCCTAGGAATTCCCCGAGCAGCCACCAGCCGAGATCACACACAAACCGAGCGACTGTTGCATCGCACCCGACCCGAGTAACCAACCCTAGAAACAGAATCGCATCGCCGTGAGAGGTGACGGAAATGGGGCGATATAGGGGGAAATGGAGGCCCGTGCTTACCCGTGGGAGGAGCTTGCTCCTCTCCTCCAGGGCATTAACCAGGGCGCCGACGAGTATGGCCCTGCGGTCGCGCCCCGAGAGCTCGGTTTCCCCGAGGAAGTATCTCGGCCAGACCTCCGTTAGCTCCGGCGAGGCGGCGTTCTCGGGGCGGTAGCCCGGATGGGCCTTGGGGGTCTCGGCGTACATTCCGGAGGTCCCGGCCTCCCGGGGGAACTATCTTCTCCGGCGAATCGGGCGGTGGCGGCGACGGGCGAGAATGGGGGAGGCGGCGGAACGAAAAATTTAGCGGGCTTTTCCGCCGCGGGCGCGGGGAAGGCACGGAGAGGTGGTGGTGAGCGGGTGCGCCGATGTCTCTGACTGACAGGTGGGTCCAGCGATCCTGTGCCTACGCGGAAGAGATAGAAGCTCAGGGTGTGTTTTGTAGGCCGGGGCTACTCAGAAATTCTCCTCCCGACCGAGATTTTAAGGAGATCCGGTATTTGTTAGACCGGCTCGTGCCATCTTCACACTGCTGAGGGCATACGAAAAAGAGCTCAGAGCCGGGATGAGGAGCGAAGCCCAAATCGAGCTTCGCTGCTCATCCGGGATGAGCTAATCCCGTAAAACACAGTAGCAGTAGCCCGCGCCCCCCCAGACCCCCACCCCGCAGGCCATTCGCCCCGCACATCTCCTCTCCTCACGTCGCCAGCAGAGACACTCCTCCCGCGCCGCCACCGTCAGGGCCTCCCGCGCGGCCGCCAGGGCCTCCGGCGCCGCCGCCACGCCCTCCCGTGCCGCCGCCAGGGCCTCGCGCGCCGCCACACCCTCGCGCGAGCCACGGCCGCCGGCCTCCACAGCAGCATCTCTGCCATGGACGAGTGTTCCAGGGACCCGGTTGCTTTTGTTTCTTATATTTAGGGACCCGATTGTTTTTTATTTTTGTATGGCCCGGCTCTAGTCATACTTGACCACCAAACAACTTCTCTGCTCAGCAACTCTCAACACATCCGGTCTGCCAAACAAAGCAAAAATCTCAACTCAGCATAGTTAAGATCAGCATAGTTGAGGAGAGATGGAAAATCTGAGTAGGCCCGGGCTACCAAATACACCCTCAGTACCATGCGCCTAGCGTGGTAGAAATCTATGCTTGCCTCCTCCATCTCTTTCGAACCATTTTGTTGTGAATTGTGATCTTCTAAAAAATACAATGTTGCCGCTTTGGTTTTAAAATTTAAATAAAGTTGAGTTAATTAATAAGAAACGGAGTGAGTATTAAATATCATGTTTTTAGTTTCTTTGCCTCTCCGCTCACGTTGTTATGTGATGATTATCAAGGCAAATACTCCCTCTGTCTGGATATAATCGACCCAGAGTTAAGGCTAGCTTTTTTTTTTTAGAACAAGAGTTAAGGCTAGCTAGTACATGATGTATGCATGTTCCACGTCAATTAAACAAGAATGAAGGTACATGGCCCAACAAACAAGCAAGCTTACAAGAATATGGAACAAGAAAATGATGTGCCACGTGGGATCAAGTTTGCCACATGAACTTGTCATGTGGACGCAAGAAAGCAAGCTGGAATGAACACTTAGACTAGTCACAATTCATAGTATCATATAGAAGTATCATGCATATGATACTACTATATGTTACTATCTCCGCAATGCATGGTATCATATACTAGTATCATAGTCTTCATATATTAATTGTTTTGTAGTATCTCAATGCAAATATATGTACAAGATTTACTTGACATTAATTTTTCTAGTAGTATGTGTTATGATATAGTATCTACCTATGATACTAGTACCCTCTCTCTCATCCTTAATTGCACGGCCACATTAGCATTTTGCATACATGGAATGCATGATACTACCTATGATACCCCCCACTGTGGCTAGTCTTATTTGTTCAACCAGAACTAGGCTATATAGAGAAGATAAGATACCATTGCTTGATTTGAAGTCAGCTGAGCTGATGAGCTAAGATATTGACCCCTCTAGATTACCATCTCTATCCTTTCACTTCTTTTCAACAAGGGTGACTCGAGGATTTATATTGAACTCTCGAGTGAAACTAAATTAGGAATTGTACTTCTATTTTCTCTTCAAACAACCTACAAAACAAAGTAGTGTGTTGCCTTGTGTTCCCAACTCCACCAAGGTTGTCAAGCACAAGGTTTTGTATTAGAATTGAAAAAAAATATGCAACAAAGTAAAAAAAAAGTAAATGCAATATGAAAGGTAAACTAAATGTTATGCAAAAGTAAAGTAGTATGGCAATGGTACTGGTGTAGTTTATGTGATAGAACTAAATGCAAGAAAGATAAAATGTTTTTGTATTTTCGGATTAATTAAGTGTTGAAATTGTAAAGACGTGTAAATGCAAGTTTCTTATGATTAAATATGGATTGGGGTTTACGGGTTCACCTGTCTACTCTCTTATAAACAAGATGGAATAAAATAGGCTTCAAGAAAGGCACAATATTGATGCAATTTTAATATGTGTTTGACATGTATTTGTATGGGCATCATGTCCCGTAGTTGAGATGGTACTACACCTCTCACTAATACTTCTCTAGTAAGAGAAAACTCAACAAACTAAGTTTAAGATAAACAAAATATTGCATTTGCATCTATGACATGATGTTGAATATCAAATATGTAGGATAACGTTGCATAGAAAACAAAAATTTCCTACCGCGAACACGCAATCCAAGCCAAGATGCAATCTAGAAGACGGTAGCAACGAGGGGGTATCGAGTCTCACCCTTGAAGAGATTCCAAAGCCTACAAGATGAGGCTCTTGTTGCTGCGGTAGACGTTCACTTGCCGCTTGCAAAAGCGCGTAGAAGATCTTGATCACGATCGGTTCCGGCGCCACGAACGGGCAGCACCTCCGTACTCGGTCACACGTTCGGTTGTTGATGAAGACGACGTCCACCTCCCGTTCCAGCGGGCAGCGGAAGTAGTAGCTCCTCTTGAATCCGACAGCACGACGGCGTGGTGTCGGTGGCGGTGGAGAACTCCGGCGGAGCTTCGCTAAAGCACGCGGGAGCTATGGAGGAGAAGGGGGCGGCTAGGGTTTGGGAGGGGTGGCCGGCCACTCAGGGGGCGGCCAGGTTGTGGTCTTGGGGTGGCCGGCCCCCTCCCTTGGCCCCTCATTATATAGGTGGATCCCCAAGAGTTGGTCTCCAAGTCTTCGAATAAGACCCGAACCAAAACCTTCCAAAAGGAGGGGAAACCTAGCCAAGCTAGGACTCCCACCAAAGGTGGGAGTTCCACCTCCCATATGGGGGTGGCCGGCCCCTAAGGGGAGTCCACTTTGGACTCCTCCCCCACTAGGGTTGGCCGGCCATGGAGGTGGAGTCCCACGTGGACTCCACCTTCCTTGGTGGTTTCTTCCGGACTTTTCTAGAACCTTCTAGAACCTTCCATAGAACCTTCCGCGACATTTTAATACACATAAAATGACATCCTATATATGAATCTTATTCTCCGGACCATTCCGAACTCCTCGTGATGTCCGGGATCTCATCCGGAACTCCGAACAAATATTCGAACTCCATTCCATATGCAAGTACTACCATTTCAACATCCAACTTTAAGTGTGTCACCCTACGGTTCGTGAACTATGCGGACATGGTTGAGTACTCACTCCGACCAATAACCAATAGCGGGATCTGGAGATCCATAATGGCTCCCACATATTCAACGATGACTTTAGTGATCGAATGAACCATTCACATACAATACCAATTCCCTTTGTCTCGCGATATTTTACTTGTCCGAGGTTTGATCTTCGGTATCACTCTATACCTTGTTCAACCTCGTTTCCTGACAAGTACTCTTTACTCGTACCGTGGTATGTGGTCTCTTATGAACTTATTCATATGCTTGCAAGACATTAGACGACATTCCACCGAGAGGGCCCGGAGTATATCTATCCGTCATCGGGATGGACAAATCCCACTCGTTGATCCATATGCCTCAACTCATACTTTCCGGATACTTAATCCCACCTTTATAGCCACCCATTTACGCAGTGGTGTTTGATGTAATCAAAGTACCTTTCCGGTATAAGTGATTTATATGATCTCATGGTCATAAGGACTAGGTAACTATGTAACGAAAGCTTATAGCAAATAACTTAATGACGAGATCTTATGCTACGCTTAATTGGGTGTGTCCATTACATCATTCATACAATGATATAACCTTGTTATTAATAACATCCAATGTTCATGATTATGAAACTAATCATCCATTAATCAACAAGCTAGTTAAGAGGCATACTAGGGACTCTTTGTTGTTTACATATCACACATGTATCAATGTTTCGGTTAATACAATTATAGCATGGTATATAAACATTTATCATAAACATAAAGATATATAATAACCACTTTTATTATTGCCTCTTGGGCATATCTCCAACAGATCTCCCACTTGCACTAGAGTCAATAATCTAGATTACATTGTAAGGAACCTAACACCCATGGCATTCTGGTGTTGGTCATGCTTTGCCCTAGGGAGAGCTTTAGTCAACGGATCTGCTACATTCGGATCGGTGTGTACTTTGCAAATCTTTACTTCTCCATCTTCGATGTACTCGCGAATCGAGTGGTAACGCAGCTTGATATGCTTCAGCCTCTTGTGTGACCTTGGTTCTTGTGCATTGGCGATGGCACCCATGTTGTCACGAGTATATGACTAGTGGGTCCAATGCACTAGGAACCACACCGAGCTCTACAATGAACCTCTTCATCCATACCGCTTCTGATGAAGCCTCTGAAGCCGCTATGTACTCCGATTCTGTTGAAGACTTCGCCACCGTGCACTGCTTCGAGCTTGCCCAGCTTACTCGCAGCACCATTCAATATAAACACGTACCCGGATCGTGACTTAGAGTCATCAGGATCAGTGTTCCAACTTGCATCGGTGTAACTTGTTACAACGAGCTCTTGGTCACCTCCATAACAAAGAAACATATCCTTAGTTCTTTTCAAGTACTTCAGGATATTCTTGACCGCTCTCCAGTGCTCCATTCCTGGATCACTTTGATATCTGCTAGTCAAACTAACAGCATGCGCTATATCCCGTCTTGTACATAGCATGGCATACATAATAGAGCCTACTGCCGAAGCATAGGGGATCTGATTCATCCTTTCTCTTTCTTCTGCCGTAGCCGGTCCTTGAGTCTTACTCAAGACCTTGCCTCGGTAACATAGGTAAAAACCCTTTCTTACTTTCGTCCATTCTAAACTTCTTTAGAATCTTGTCCAGTATGTACTCGTGATAGCCCTATTAGGCGTCTTGATCTATCTCTATAAATCTTGATGCCTAATATATACGATGCTTCACCAAGGTCTTTCATTGAAAAACTGTTATTCAAATAACCTTTTACACTCGCTTAATAGTTCTATATCATTCCCAATCAATAATATGTCATCTACATATAATATCGTGAATGCTACGGAGCTCCCACTCACTTTCTTGTAAATACAGGCCTCTCCATGACACTGTATAAACCCGAAGTCTTTGATCACCTTATCAAAGCGTCGGTTCCAACTTCTTGATGCTTGCTTCAGTCCATAGATTGAACGCTGAAGTTTGCATAATTTGTCAGCATTTTTAGGATCGACAAAACCTTTGGGTTGTACCATATACAACTCTTCCTCAATGTCTCCATTAAGGAACGCCGTTTTGACATCCATCTGCCAAATCTCATAATCGAAAAATGCAGCTATTGCTAACAAAATCCTCACAGATTTTAGCTTCACTACAGGTGAGAAAGTCTCATCGTAGTCAACTCCTTGAATTTGTCGGAAACCCTTTGCGACAAGTCGAGCTTTATAGACAGTAATATTACCATCAGCATCTGTTTTTCTCTTGAAGATCCATTTATTCTCGACAGCCTTTCGGCTATCGGGTAAGTCTACCAAAGTCCATACTTTGTTATCATACATGGATCCCATTTCGGATTTCATGGCTTCTTGCCATTTGTTGGAATCCGGGCTCATCATCGCTTCTTCATACGTCGCAGGGTCCTCATCATTGTTATCCACAATCATGACATTTAGACAAGGATCATACCAATCGGGAGTGGCACGTTCCCTTGTCGATCTGCGAGGTTCGGTAGTTTCCTCGTTCGAAGTTTCATGATCATTATCATTAGCTTCCTCTCGTTGCCGGTGTAGGCGGTACAGGTACAACTTCCGGTCATCGCGCTACTCCGATCAACGAGTATAGATTCATTAATCTCATCGAGTTCTACTTTTCTTCCAAGTCACTTCTTTAGTGAGAAATTCTTTCTCAAGAAAGGTTCCGTTCTTAGCAATAAAGATTTTGCCTTCGGATTCGTGATAGAAAGTGTACCCTATAGTTTCCTTAGGGTATCCTATGAAGACGCATTTCTCCGCTTTGGGTTCTAGCTTGTCCGGTTGTAACTTTTTTACATAGGCTTCGCAACCCCAAACTTTAAGGAACGACAGCTTAGGTTTCTTATTAAACCATAATTCATACGGTGTCGTTTCTACGGATTTTGATGGTGCTCTATTTAAAGTGAATGCGGCTGTCTCTAATGCAATACTCCAAAATGATAACGGCAAATCAGTAAGAGACATCATAGAACGAACCATATCTAATAGAGTTCGATTACGACGTTCGGACACACCGTTTCGTTGTGGTGTTCCCGGCGGTGTCAATTGTGAAAGTATTCCGCATTTCTTTAAATGCATGCCAAACTCATAACTCGGATATTCACCTCCGCGATCGGATCGTAGAAATTTAATCTTCTTGTTACGTTGATTTTCTACTTCACTTTGAAATTCCTTAAACTTCTCAAAAGTTTCGGATTTATGTTTCATGAAATAGATATACCCATATCTACTCGGATCATCTCGTGAAGGTTAGAACATAACGATAACCACCGCGCGATGCTACGCTCATTGGTCCGCACACATCGGTATGTATGATTTCCAATAAGTCGATAGCTCGCTCCATCATACCAGAAAATGGAGTCTTAGTCATTTTTCCCATTAGACATGCTTCGCATCTATCAAGTGACTCAAAATCAAGTGATTCAAGTAATCCATCAGTATGGAGTTTCTTCATGCGTTTCACTCCAATATGACCAAGACGACAGTGCCACATATAAGTAGAATTATCATTCAATTTAATTCGTTTAGCATCTATGTTATGTATATGCGTATCACTACTATCGAGATCTAACAGAAATAAGCCATTCTTTTCAGGTGCTCGACCATAAAAGATATTATTCATAAAAATAGAACAACCATTATTCTCAGACTTGAATGAATAACCGTCTTGCATTAAACAAGATCCAGATATAATGTTCATGCTCAACGCAGGTACATAATAACAATTATTTAGGCTTAAAACTAATCCCGAAGGTAGATGTAGAGGAAGTGTGCCGACTGCGATCACATTGACCTTGGATCCGTTTCCAACGCGCATCGTCACTTCATTTTTCAGTAGTTGTCGTTTATTCTTTAGTTCCTGTTTCGAGTTACAAATATGAGCAACCGAACCAGTATCAAATACCCAGGTACTAGAACGAGAACCAGTGAAATGAACATCTATAACATGTATATCAGATATACCTTCTTTCTTTTTCTTGACAAGGCCGCTCTTCAGATCAGCCAGATACTTGGAGCAATTACGCTTCCAGTGTCCCTTCTCCTTGCAGTAATAGCACTCAGCATCAGGCTTAGGGCCGTTCTTAGGTTTCACAGGAGGTGTGGCAGCTTTCTTGCCACCCTTCTTGAATTTTCCCTTAGACTTGCCCTGTTTCTTGAAACTGGTGGTCTTGTTGACCATCAACACTTGGTGCTCTTTCTTGATCTCAATCTCAGCAGCTTTTAGCATGCCAAAGAGTTCAGGTAACTCCTTGTTCATGTTCCGCATATTGTAGTTCATCACAAAGTTCTTGTAACTTGGTGGCAGTGATTGAAGGACACGATTAATCCCCGATCCGTTAGGAATCACTATTCCCAAGTCACCGAGTTTCTTCGCATGCCCGGTCATGGCGAGCATGTGCTCACTAATGGAGCTGCCTTCTTCCATCATACAGTCGAAGAAATGTTTCGATGCTTCATAGCATTCCACGGCCGCATGAGTCTCAAAAATAGCTTTCAGCTCATTCATCAACTCATGAGGATCGTGGTGCTCAAAACGTTTTTGAAGATCGGATTCCAGATCGCATAGGATGGCACACCGAACTTGAGAGTACCGAGTTTTCCGAGTCTCGTAAACAACTTTTACTTCATCGGTTTCAGTTTCGTAGGAGGGTCACCTAGCGGTGCATCAAGCACATATTGCAGATTTCCGCCGGAGAGGAAGATCCTCACATGACGGAACCCAGTCGGTGAAGTTGCTACCGTTGCTCTTAAGCTTTTCTTTCTCTAGGAACTGGTTAAAATTGATTGGGGATGCCATCTCTACAACATATATTTGCAATAGTTTAGACTAAGTTTATGACAAAATGAGTTCAAATTTTAATTCAACATAATTAAAAATCTAGGTGAACTCCCACTCAAAACAATATCCCTCGCATTGTCTTAGTGATCACACGAACCAAATCTACCGCACCTAAACCCGATCATCATGAGAAAAGGTGTGATTTCAATGGCGAACACTCAAAGTGTTCATCATATCAATCATATGATTCATGCTCTACCTTTCGGTATCATGTGTTCCGAGACCATGTCTGTACATGCTAGGCTCGTCAAGGCCACCTTAGTATCCGCATGTGCAAAACTGTCTTGCACCCGTTGTATGTACTTATTGAATTTATCACACCCGATCATCACGAGATGCTTCGAAACAACAAGACTTGATAACGGTGCTACTAAGGATGAACACTTTATTATCTTGAGATTTTAGTGAGGGATCATCTTAATGCTACCGTCGCGATCTAAGCAAAATAAGATGCATAAAAGGATTAACATCACATGCAGTTCATATGTGATATGATATGGCCCTTTTGTCTTTGCGCCTTTGATCTTCATCTCCAAAGCACGGACATGATCTCCATCATCTTCGGGCATGATCTCCATCATCGTCGGCGTAGCGTCAAGGTCAATGGCGCCGTCTTCATGATTGTCCTCCATGTAGCAACTATTACAACTACTTTGAAATACTAGTATCATAGTCTTCATATATTAATTGTTTTGTAGTATCTCAATGCAAATATATGTACAAGATTTACTTGACATTAATTTTTCTAGTAGTATGTGTTATGATATAGTATCTACCTATGATACTAGTACCCTCTCTCTCATCCTTAATTGCACGGCCACATTAGCATTTTGCATGCATGGAATGCATGATACTACCTATGATACCCCCACTCGTGGCTAGTCTTATTTGTTCAACCAGAACTAGGCTATATAGAGAAGATAAGATACCATTGCTTGATTTGAAGTCAGCTGAGCTGATGAGCTAAGATATTGACCCCTCTAGATTACCATCTCTATCCTTTCACTTCTTTTCAACAAGGGTGACTCGAGGATTTATATTGAACTCTCAGTGAAACTAAATTAGGAATTGTACTTCTATTTTCTCTTCAAACAACCTACAAAACAAAGTAGTGTGTTGCCTTGTGTTCCCAACTCCACCAAGGTTGTCAAGCACAAGGTTTTGTATTAGAATTGAAAAAAAATATGCAACAAAGTAAAAAAAAAAAAGTAAATGCAATATGAAAGGTAAACTAAATGTTATGCAAAAGTAAAGTAGTATGGCAATGGTACTGGTGTAGTTTATGTGATAGAACTAAATGCAAGAAAGATAAAATGTTTTTGTATTTTCGGATTAATTAAGTGTTGAAATTGTAAAGACGTGTAAATGCAAGTTTCTTATGATTAAATATGGATTGGGGTTTACGGGTTCACCTGTCTACTCTCTTATAAACAAGATGGAATAAAATAGGCTTCAAGAAAGGCACAATATTGATGCAATTTTAATATGTGTTTGACATGTATTTGTATGGGCATCATGTCCTGTAGTTGAGATGGTACTACACCTCTCACTAATACTTCTCTAGTAAGAGAAAACTCAACAAACTAAGTTTAAGATAAACAAAATATTGCATTTGCATCTATGACATGATGTTGAATATCAAATATGTAGGATAACGTTGCATAGAAAACAAAAAATTTCCTACCGCGAACACGCAATCCAAGCCAAGATGCAATCTAGAAGACGGTAGCAACGAGGGGGTATCGAGTCTCACCCTTGAAGAGATTCCAAAGCCTACAAGATGAGGCTCTTGTTGCTGCGGTAGACGTTCACTTGCCGCTTGCAAAAGCGCGTAGAAGATCTTGATCACGATCGGTTCCGGCGCCACGAACGGGCAGCACCTCCGTACTCGGTCACACGTTCGGTTGTTGATGAAGACGACGTCCACCTCCCGTTCCAGCGGGCAGCGGAAGTAGTAGCTCCTCTTGAATCCGACAGCACGACGGCGTGGTGTCGGTGGCGGTGGAGAACTCCGGCGGAGCTTTGCTAAAGCACGCGGGAGCTATGGAGGAGAAGGGGGCGGCTAGGGTTTGGGAGGGGGTGGCCGGCCACTCAAGGGGGCGGCCAGGTTGTGGT
The DNA here is from genome assembly GCF_022539505.1 of Lolium rigidum. Classification (NCBI taxonomy): domain Eukaryota; kingdom Viridiplantae; phylum Streptophyta; class Magnoliopsida; order Poales; family Poaceae; genus Lolium; species Lolium rigidum. The sequence continues at coordinate 262,292,824 of NC_061511.1, forward strand.
CTTGGGGTGGCCGGCCCCTCCCTTGGCCCCTCATTATATAGGTGGATCCCCAAGAGTTGGTCTCCAAGTCTTCGAATAAGACCCGAACCAAAACCTTCAAAAGGAGGGGAAACCTAGCCAAGCTAGGACTCCCACCAAAGGTGGGAGTTCCACCTCCCATATGGGGGGGTGGCCGGCCCCCTAAGGGGGAGTCCACTTTGGACTCCTCCCCCACTAGGGTTGGCCGGCCATGGAGGTGGAGTCCCACGTGGACTCCACCTTCCTTGGTGGTTTCTTCCGGACTTTTCTAGAACCTTCTAGAACCTTCCATAGAACCTTCCGCGACATTTTAATACACATAAAATGACATCCTATATATGAATCTTATTCTCCGGACCATTCCGGAACTCCTCGTGATGTCCGGGATCTCATCCGGAACTCCGAACAAATATTCGAACTCCATTCCATATGCAAGTACTACCATTTCAACATCCAACTTTAAGTGTGTCACCCTACGGTTCGTGAACTATGCGGACATGGTTGAGTACTCACTCCGACCAATAACCAATAGCGGGATCCGGAGATCCATAATGGCTCCCACATATTCAACGATGACTTTAGTGATCGAATGAACCATTCACATACAATACCAATTCCCTTTGTCTCGCGATATTTTACTTGTCCGAGGTTTGATCTTCGGTATCACTCTATACCTTGTTCAACCTCGTTTCCTGACAAGTACTCTTTACTCGTACCATGGTATGTGGTCTCTTATGAACTTATTCATATGCTTGCAAGACATTAGACGACATTCCACCGAGAGGGCCCAGAGTATATCTATCCGTCATCGGGATGGACAAATCCCACTGTTGATCCATATGCCTCAACTCATACTTTCCGGATACTTAATCCCACCTTTATAGCCACCCATTTACGCAGTGGTGTTTGATGTAATCAAAGTACCTTTCCGGTATAAGTGATTTATATGATCTCATGGTCATAAGGACTAGGTAACTATGTAACGAAAGCTTATAGCAAATAACTTAATGACGAGATCTTATGCTACGCTTAATTGGGTGTGTCCATTACATCATTCATACAATGATATAACCTTGTTATTAATAACATCCAATGTTCATGATTATGAAACTAATCATCCATTAATCAACAAGCTAGTTAAGAGGCATACTAGGGACTCTTTGTTGTTTACATATCACACATGTATCAATGTTTCGGTTAATACAATTATAGCATGGTATATAAACATTTATCATAAACATAAAGATATATAATAACCACTTTTATTATTGCCTCTTGGGCATATCTCCAACAAAATATGCTACCTCAAAAGATTTGAGATCACCATTGATGGTCACTTGGTGATTGTAACACGTGCATTCATTTATCCCTAGGCAGGCAACAGCGGAAAGGTAAACCATAGTAGGGCCCAAACTTTTTGGTCACCGTCCAGCCCCATACTACCATGTTACTCCAACTAATGCACATATTCCCCCTCACATACCCTATCATACTAGTTGGATCAAAACTTGTACTCAAGAACGGGGTACATAATATACATATACTCATATATCAAATGTTGCCAGAGAGGTTGGATATGTGAGCCGGTGGGGTTTGGTGGCGTCCCCCCTCCAATCTTCATTGCAACAACTTTTCGTTTTTGTTTTTCTTCATGGTTCGTCGTGCTTTAGGATCGCGACCGAGATTCCTTTTATAGAAGGTTTTAAGTCAAGACAGAGAGATCAACATGAAGATGGAAGGCAATGAGGCCATGAGGCTCCATATAGGCCCCATGGCGCGATAGGGGCATCTAGTTGCGCCATGGGCCCTATTTTGGCCCCCTGGTTGGCCCAAGTGAGATACAAGTACATCGTGACTTCATTCTTGATAAAATAATGCCGAAGAAACAAATGCTAAGTCATTTTGAGTTCGTGAAGGTCCCTGAAAGTCAAAAATACAAATAAAAGGGATCTTATAGGAAAATCTTCGAATTCATTCTAAATCATGATTACAACACCTTATATGGGTTAATTATAGTGATGGAATATGGCATAATAAAATACAAAGAACATAGATGCATTTTAGATGCACCAACATCCTACTTCTCCCCACCAAAAAGCCCCCACCCCCAACTTGCATCTGGTCTTCTCCCTAAAAATAACCATTTTCACTTCTAAGCTTTCGCTCTACTTCTACCAGTTTGTATTGGCTTGAACACAAGTTTGGATTTACTGAGACGTCAGCTTGAATTGGCTTGAGCGCGGGTTTAGACGGAGCTTCTTCGTCTGACCTATCAGACCGTTAATGCATGTAAAATGCATACATGAATTTTGACCTTTATCATATTGAATTCCCACATATTTGAAACATATATGATGATAATATAATGTTTTACATTGTTTTACGGGGATTTACCAATATGCCCTTGATACGTCTCAAACGTATCTATAATTTTTTTATGCTCCATGCTTGTTTTACACCAATTCATATGTGTTTTGTTTACACTTTGTTGCACTTTTACATGATTTCCGGCACTAACCTATTAACAAGATGCAACAATGCCAGTTCCCTGTTTTCTGCTGTTTTTGTATTTCAGAAAAGTTGTATGTGAAATATTCTCGGAATTGGACTAAACAAAAGCCGAAGTCAATATTTTACCGAAGCGAAGACGAAGTCCAGAGGGGGGACGAAGAGGCGCACTAGGGCGCCCACACCACCCCTAGGCGCGGTCTAGGGCTGGCCCGCACCTAGGGCAGGTGTGGGGCCCACATGCGCCCCACCGACCTAAATCCTCTGCCTATGTATACATCTTCTCGGGAAAATCCTGGATACCCGAGTCTCCATCCACGAAAAGTTCCGTCGCGGCCGCCATCGTCGAACCCATATCGGGGGGTTCTGAAGCTCTTCCCGGCACCCTGCCGGAGGGAGAAATCATCGCCAGAGGCATCTACATCGCCATGCCCGCCTCCGAAGTGATGCGTGAGTAGTTCATCCCTGAACTATGGGTCCATAGCAGTAGCTAGATGGTTGTCTTCTCCACCATGTGCTCCATGTATCGATCTTGTGAGCTGCCCTACATGATCAAGATCATCTTTATGTAATCATCAATGTTTGGTTTGCTGGGATCCGATGAATATTGTGTACTATGTTAAGATTGATTATATATTCATGTCATATGTTATTTGTGATCTTGCATGCTCTCCGTTGCTAGTAGAAACTCTGCCCAAGTGGATAGTTATGACTCCAAGAGGGGGTATTTATGCTCGATAGTAGGTTCATGCCTCTAGTAATCTGGAAGGGTGACTTTATAACTTCTAAGGTTGTAGATGTGTTGTTGCTACTAGGGATAACCCAACAATGTTTTATCCAAGGGTAATTCTATTGTTTACTTTACACACATTGCTTAATGTGATAGTCTGTTGCTTGCAACTTTATACTGGAAGGGGTGCGGACGCTAACCTGAAGGTGTATTATTAGTCATAGACGCAATTGGATTACGGTCTATGTATTATGTTGTAATGCCCAATACCAAATTATCATAGTAATCATCTTGTCATGTATCGATCGATATTCTGTCAATTGCCCAGCTGTAATTTGTTCACCAACATGATATTTATTTATGGAGAGACACCTCTAGTGACCTATGGACCCCGGTCATATTTCCTTTACTGATAAATTCAACTGCAATCTTGTTCTGTTTACTTTCTGCAAGCATCTCCTTCCATTCGATACGTCTAATTCTTTGTGTTCAGCAAACTGGTGAGATTGACAACCTCATGATACGTCCCCGACGTATCCATAATTTCTGTCATTCCATGCTTGTTTTATGACAATACTTACATGTTTTGCTTGCACTTTATAATGTTTTTATGTGTTTTCCGGAACTAACCTATTAACAAGATGCCACAGTGCCAGTTCCTGTTTTCTACTGTTTTTGGTTCCAGAAAGGCTGTTCGGGCAATATTCTCGGAATTCGACGAAACGAAGACCAAACCTCCTATTTTTCCCGGAAGCATCCAGAACACCGAAGAAGAGTCGGAGAGGGCCAGAGGGCCACCACACCATAGGGCGGCGCGGCCTGGCCCGGGCCCGCGCCGGCCGTGGTGTGGCGCCCCGAGTGCCCCCTGCGCCGCCTCTTCGCCTATATAACCCCTTTCGACCTAAAAACACCGTAACTCTTGACGAAACTCCGGAAAGACTCCGGGGCGCCGCCACCATCGCGAAACTCCAATTCGGGGACGAAGTCTCGTCCCGGCACCCTGCCGGGACGGGGAAGTGCCCCGGAAGCCATCTCCATCAACGCCATCGCCTCCATCATGCTCCGTGAGTAGTTCCCCCATGGACTACGGGTTCTAGCCGTAGCTAGTTGGTATTCTCTCCCCCATGTACTTCAATACAATGATCTCATGAGCTGCCTTACATGATTGAGATTCATCTGATGTAATCGGTGTTGTGTTTGTCGGGATCCGATGGATTGTTACATTATGATTGTCTATCTACAAAGTTTATGAAGTTATTGTTGCTGCAATCTTGTTATGCTTAATGCTTGTCACTAGGGCCCGAGTGGCATGATCTTAGATTTGAGCTCTATACTTATTGCTTAGATTGTATCTACAAGTTGTATGCACATGTCACTGTCCGGAACCAAAGGCCCCGAAGTGACGAAATCGGGACAACCGGAGGGGATGGCGGTGATGTGAGGGACACATGTTTTCACGAAGTGTTAATGCTTTGCTCCGGTGCTCTATTAAAAGGAGTACCTTAATATCCAAGTAGTTTCCCTTGAGGCCCGGCTGCCACCGGCTGGTAGGACAAAAGATGTTGTGCAAGTTTCTCATTGCGAGCACGTACGACTATTATTGGAAAACATGCCTACATGATTAATGATCTTGATATTCTGTCTTAATGCTATTTCAATCTTATCAATTGCCCGACTGTAATTTGTTCACCCAACACTTGTTATTGGAGAGTTGCCACTAGTGTAGATAGCTGGGAACCCCGGTCCATATTTCATCATCATATACTCGTTCTACATGTCAATCTGTTTTACGGTGCCATTGCTCTCATATTACTATTACTGTCTGCTGTATTCATCATTACTACTGCTCTCATATCATCGCTACTTTCACATCACCCCTGTTACTAGTGTTTTTCCAGGTGCAGACTGAATTGACAACTCGGTTGTTAAGGCTTATAAGTATTCTTTACCTCCCCTTGTGTCGAATCAATAAATTGGGTTTTACTTCCCTCGAAGACTGTTGCGATCCCCTATACTTGTGGGTCATCAAGACTATTTTCTGGCGCCGTTGCCGGGGAGGCATAGCTCTACTCATAAGTTCACCTGGGGAGTACACTCTACCTCTCTTGCTGTTTTTGTTTTACTTTATTTTGTTTTGCTTAGTTTACTTTTGTCTAGTTTATTTGTGCTTAGTTTATTTCTGTCTAGTATTAGTTTGCTTAGTTTACTTTTGTCTAGTTTATTTCAGTTTTGTTTTACTTTCCTCATATACCCAAAAATCCATAAAAATTTGAAAAACCAAAAAATTAAAAACTGTCTGTTATGGGAGAACCAACAACCTACTTGGAGCTTATAGAATGTTATAATTGTTATAGAGAATCAAGAACTGGTAAAATAATGAGTGCTATGATAGAAAAATTGAATACAATTGCTAAAATCTTGCTTGAACGCCATGATATAAACTGTTGCTCTCAACAGGATACTAAACATCTTAAATTTCAATGTGGCTTTACTCGAGGAATTTTTAATTAAGAACTATAATCGGAATTGCTATATTCATTATGGGTTCGAAGAGGTAGAACAATTTGTCTTATTTATGGGAGCCTCCGAGATAGAATCCTTCATGGTTGAGAATTATGAAACTTGTGTTGTTTGTAAGGGCCTTAAAGATTATGTCTCTACTATCCTTAATTCTTGCATAGAATGTTACAGTAGGAATCCTTATATCCTTGATTATAAAGAGAGACACATTAATGCACAAGAATGCACTCACAATTTGCAGGAACCGATGGAAGAAGAAATTGATGAACCTGAAAGCTCATTGGATGAAAAAAAGGAGGAAATTGATGAACCCGAAAGCTCATTGGATGAAAAAGAAGAGGAGAGCGATGAACAAAAGGAGGAAGAATGGATTAGCTACCCATGCCAACCTTCTAATGAGAGTAACTCTTTATCTCTTACACTATTTGATTGTCCTCCATGCTTACCGGAAGAAGTTGAATGTTATGTTCCTGTGGATTCTCTTGAAATAGTACCTATGAGTAATACTTGTGAGAATGATTATGCTACTGTTATATATGATAATCCATGCTACTTTGATAAATCTTATGATAATGTTTTGTTTGTGCCCGATGTCGAAATGCATGGTACTAAAGAATTTTGTTTGGCAAATGTCTATGATAAAGCTCTAGATGATGGTCCTATGTTACTTGATAATATTAATTGTACTACTAATGAAAATGGGATTGGAGAGTTCTTGACTTATTCTATGAGTCCCATATCTATTGAGATTGATCAACTACCTTGTTATATTATTGATAAAAGAAAGTTTGAAAGTTTTAATTCCACTATTCTTGAACTTGATAAAAATTATGTGTTTGGAAATCATGAAAAGTATGCTGCATGTGATAGTTATATTGTTGAGTTTGTTCATGAAGCTACTGAAAATTATTATGAGAGAGGAAAATATGGTTGTAGAAATTTTCATGGTACTAATACACCTCTCTATATGCTGAAATTTTTGAAGTTATTCTTGTTTTATCTTCTTATGCTTGTCACTTTGTTCTTCATGAATTTATTTGTGTACAAGATTCCTTTGCATAGGAAGCATGTTAGACTTAAATGTGTTTTGGATTTGCCTCTTGATGCTCTCTTTTTGCTTCAAATACTATTTCTTGCGAGTGCATCATTAAAACTGCTGAGCCCATCTTAATGGCTATAAAGAAAGAATTTCTTGGGAGATAACCCATGTGTTATTTTGCTACAGTACTTTGTTTTATATTTGTGTCTTGGAAGTTGTTTACTACTGTAGCAACCTCTCCTTATCTTAGTTTTGTGTTTTGTTGTGCCAAGTGAAGCCTCTAATCGAAGGTTGATACTAGATTTGGATTTCTGCGCAGAAACAGATTTCTATCTGTCACGAATCTGGGTCTAATTCTCTGTAGGGAACTCAGAAAATTATGCCAATTTACGTGCGTGTTCCTCAGATATGTACGCAACTTTCATTAGTTTTGAGTTTTCTGATTTGAGCAACGGAAGTATTTATTTAAAATTCGTCTTTACTGGCTGTTCTGTTTTGGCAGATTCTGTCTCTGTTTTTGCATTGTCTCTTGTGGACTTTAAGCGAGGTTTTCTAGACGTAGAGGGCTGTAGATAATGTTTTATTGAGTTCTTGCAATGTGCCACTACAGGACCAAGGTGGATTCAAATTTTTTTGAGTACTAACCCCTCTAATGAAGTTTATGAGAAGTTTGGTGTGAAGGAAGTTTTCAAGGGTCAAGAGAGGAGGATGATATATGATCAAGAAGAGTGAAAAGCCTAAGCTTGGGGATGCCCCCGTGGTTCATCCCTGCATATTTCAAGAAGACTCAAGCGTCTAAGCTTGGGGATGCCCAAGGCATCCCCTTCTTCATCAACTTATCAGGTTCCTCCCCTGAAACTATATTTTTATTCGGTCACATCATATGTGTTTTACTTGGAGCGTCTGTTTGCTTTTATTTTTGTTTTTGTTTGAATAAGATCGGATCCTAGCAATCCTTGTTTGGGAGAGATACACGCTCCGCTTTTTCATATGAACACTCGTGTTCTTCGTTTTACTTTTAATGTTCAATGATAAAAGTTGGAAGCTATTGCACTTATTTATATTTGGTTGGAAACAGAAAATGCCTCATCATGTCTTGAATAATTTGACACTTGGCAATTGTTTTGAGCTCTCAAGTAGATCATGATTAAGTTTTTTCATGTAGTCTAAGCCTATTAGTGGAGAACTACTGTAGAGCTTGTTGAAATTGGTTTGCATAATTGATCTCTCTTAAGGTCTAGATATTTTCCGGTAAAAGTGTTTGAGCAACAAGGAAGACGAGTGTAGAGTATTATAATGCTTGCAATATGTTCTTATGTAAGTTTTGCTGTACCAGTTCATACTTGTGTTTGCTTCAAATAGCCTTGCTAGCCTAAGCCTTGTATCGAGAGGGAATACTTCTCATGCATCCAAAATACTTGAGCCAACCACTATGCCATTTGTGTCCACCATACCTACCTACTATGCGGTATTTCCTGCCATTCCAAAGTAAATTGCTTGAGTGCTACCTTTAAACAATTCAAAATTTATTACCTCTGATTTGTGTCAATGTTTTATAGCTCATGAGGAAGTATGTGGTGTTTATCTTTCAATCTTGTTGGGCAACTTTCACCAATGGACTAGTGGCTTCATCCGCTTATCCAATAATTTTGCAAAAAGAGCTGGCAATGGGATTCCCAGTCCCAAATTAATTAACAAAAATAGACACTCCTCCATGGTATGTGATTGTTGGACGGCACCCGAAGGATTCGGTTAGCCATGGCTTGAGAAAGCAAAGGTTGGGAGGAGTGTCATCATAATAAAACTAAAATAAAAAGGCACTCCTTCATGGTATGAGATTGTTGGCGAGGCACCCGAGGATTCGGTTAGCCATGGTTTGTGAAAGAAAGGTTGGAAGGAGTGCCACCCAAAAATAAAAATAATTCATGGGAGCCGCTCTTTGAAGGTTTGTCCGGCGAGGGGGTTAGAGTGCCCACTACCATTCGTTGACAACAACAAACACCTCTCAAAACTTTACTTTTATGCTCTCTATATGTTTTCAAAACCAAAGCTCTAGCACAAATATAGCAATCAATGCTTTCCTCTTTGAAGGACCTTCCTGTTACTTTATGTTGAGTCAGTTTACCTATTTCCTTCCATCTTAGAAGCAAACACTTGTGTCAACTGTGCATTGATTCTTACATACTTGCATATTTGCATTCATCATATTACTTTGTGTTGACAATTATCCATGAGATATGCATGTTACAAGTTGAAAGCAACCGCTGAAACTTATATCTTCCTTTGTGTTGCTTCGATGCCTTTACTTTGAACTTATTGCTTTATGAGTTAACTCTTGTGCAAGACTTTTGATACTTGTCTTGAAAGTACTCTTCATGAAAAGTTTTGCTATATGTTATCTATTTGTTAGCAACTATAGATCATTGCCTTGAGTCACTTCATTCATTTCATATGCTTTGTAATAGTATGATCAAGGTTATGTAAGTAGCATGTCACTACGGAAATTATTCTTTTTATCGTTTACCTCCGGGACGAGCGAGAACTAAGCTTGGGGATGCTTGATACGTCCCCGACGTATCCATAATTTCTGTCGTTCCATGCTTGTTTTATGACAATACTTACATGTTTTGCTTGCACTTTATAATGTTTTTATGCGTTTTCCGAACTAACCTATTAACAAGATGCCACGAGTGCCAGTTCCTGTTTTCTACTCGTTTTTGGTTCCGGAAAGGCTGTTCGGGCAATATTCTCGGAATTCGACGAAACGAAGACCAAACCTCCTATTTTTCCCGGAAGCATCCGAACACCGAAGAAGAGTCGGAGAGGGGCCGGAGGGCCACCACACCATAGGGCGGCGCGGCCTGGCCCGGGCCCGCGCCGGCCGTGGTGTGGCGCCCCGAGTGCCCCCTGCGCCGCCTCTTCGCCTATATAACCCCTTTCGACCTAAAAACACCGTAACTCTTGACGAAACTCCGGAAAGACTCCGGGGGCGCCGCCACCATCGCGAAACTCCAATTCGGGGACGAAGTCTCTGTCCCGGCACCTCGCCGGGACGGGGAAGTGCCCCGAAGCCATCTCCATCAACGCCATCGCCTCCGTCATGCTCCGTGAGTAGTTCCCCCATGGACTACGGGTTCTAGCTGTAGCTAGTTGGTATTCTCTCCCCCATGTACTTCAATACAATGATCTCATGAGCTGCCTTACATGATTGAGATTCATCTGATGTAATCGGTGTTGTGTTTGTCGGGATCCGATGGATTGTTACATTATGATTGTCTATCTACAAAGTTTATGAAGTTATTGTTGCTGCAATCTTGTTATGCTTAATGCTTGTCACTAGGGCCCGAGTGGCATGATCTTAGATTTGAGCTCTATACTTATTGCTTAGATTGTATCTACAAGTTGTATGCACATGTCATCTGTCCGGAACCAAAGGCCCCGAAGTGACGAAATCGGGACAACCGGAGGGGATGGCGGTGATGTGAGGGACACATGTTTTCACGAAGTGTTAATGCTTTGCTCCGGTGCTCTATTAAAAGGAGTACCTTAATATCCAGTAGTTTCCCTTGAGGCCCGGCTGCCACCGGCTGGTAGGACAAAAGATGTTGTGCAAGTTTCTCATTGCGAGCACATACGACTATTATTGGAAAACATGCCTACATGATTAATGATCTTGATATTCTGTCTTAATGCTATTTCAATCCTATCAATTGCCCGACTGTAATTTGTTCACCCAACACTTGTTATTGGAGAGTTGCCACTAGTGTAGATAGCTGGGAACCCCGGTCCATATTTCATCATCATATACTCGTTCTACATGTCAACTGTTTTCTGGTGCCATTGCTCTCATATTACTACTACTATCTGTGCGTATTCATCGTTACTATCTGCTCTCATATCACTCGCTACTTTCACATCACCCCTGTTACTAGTGTTTTTCCAGGTGCAGCTGAATTGACAACTCAGTTGTTAAGGCTTATAAGTATTCTTTACCTCCCCTTGTGTCGAATCAATAAATTGGGTTTTACTTCCCTCGAAGACTGTTGCGATCCCCTATACTTGTGGGTCATCACCTCACTGCAAGTTGGGGCAAAGTACTTTGGTTGTGTTGTGTGCAGGTTCCACGTTGTTGCTGACGCTGGTAGTGCGCCCTGCCACTAGTCAGCCAACAACACTTTCAGAAGTCACGCCTTTCTCCTACTAGTCGATTAAACCTTGGTTTCTTACTGAGGGAAAACTTGCTACTGTTCTCATCATACCTTCCTATTGGGGTTCCCCAATATTGTGAAGTCCGTATTACGATAAGCACCATCACCCTTTATTTGGTTTATAACCCTGCAGAACAGGAAAACCCTGTTTCGCATATTTTTCACTTTCAGAGACCTATACGGAGTAAAATTGACCTGGGATTTTTGGAGCATCATTTTTTCACCGCGAGGAACATAATTGACTTTTGGAGCACACCTGGAGAGGCGCGAGTAGCGAACGAGGCCGGGTGGCACGACCCAACTTCTTGGTCGCGCCACCCACCTCCGTTCGCACCTCGATCGTCCGATTGTACTCGATTCTTTAGCCCACCGACGTATTTTTCCCTAAAAATGACTATATATATGGCTCCAAAGAGTTCTCGGGTGGAGAGCGCCATAAAAAGACGGAAACATCAAAACGGAGGTTGTTGCATAGAAGATATATTGGAGGGGGAAACTCCGCCAGGATCACCGCTGGAGAGATCTCCGCCTTCTACAGGCGTCTTCATCATCACCATGACCAAGAGGGAGTAGTCCACCTCTAGACTACGGGCTTGTGGCAGTACCTTGATCTATTTCTCTCACGTTCTTCATAGTACTTAGTGCCATATGAGCTACCTATCATGATTATGGTCATATTTTGTAATACCTATGCGGTGGATCCTTGTTCTATGATATTGTTATATGAGATCTGATTGTCTTATATTTGTGAGATGTCTTGATAGATGCATATTATGTACCATGTTCTTAAGTTCATATTTTGATCCAACATCTATGCAAGAGCATGTGCGGGGTGATGTGTGTGTGTTTGATGAAGTAGCAAGGTTTTAGTGATTGGATAGTGACAATATGTTCATGATCTATTATGGTTTTGCCTTTCTGTTGATACCTCACTAAAGTGAATGCATGTGCTATGTTCATCATGTGACAACAATGATGATCTTTTTTATTCAAGGTAGCATATTTGATATTCAAACTTCATGTCAAATTACTTATTGCTATGATCTCGTTTATTCTTAATACAAGATTGATGAAGTTTCATTCTTGTGGAGCATAAGAGAGGTGTGTTACATCATCTCTATGTTAGGACGTGATGCCCATATTAATATCAGATCTTAATATAATGTGATTTGTACCTTCATATCTCGTTGATGAATTGTTTTTTGTCCACACAACTTTAAGAGAGAATAGTCAAGTGAACCCATAAACCCCGGTCCACTTTATCATAAGAAACACATTTATCTTGCATTTATATTGTTTTCTATTAGCTGCACTATTTTATTCCAAAAATACAAAAAAATTATCTTTCTTGTTTGCATCCAAAACACCAAAAACAATCAACCTTCTTACAATTTTTTACTTAGTTACTTTATCTAGTTTAGTTTACTACTTATTTTATTACTACTTGTGTTATTT